>NC_140212.1:6416026-6466026 GCF_951802725.1 Rutilus rutilus
CAAAGTATAGTGTTCTGTTCCTCGTATCTAAAATATTTTCCTCATATTGTGATGGTTTAATCGAGCTTATAGGGTCATTAAAAACAAATATCCCCTCCGAACATCACTTTTGGCCATTGCTGTATATTTTTACATCAGCAACAGACTTCCTGGGGGAAAAACAGGTTACAATATAAAGTCACCTTTGCCCAAGAAATGTTGCACAAGGTTATTTTTCTCTACTTAGCGTCCTTACAATGTGCAGGAAATGAGATTGAGCGGATTGAATTAGGTGCTTAAACAAATCCCAGCACTGCCCAACATTTTGTGAATGTGCCTTTTTTCTAATGGATCGGGCACAGTGATAACATACTTGTTGAATTGTTCGGCAAAGATGAGGTTGGTGGACGTGCCGGTTAGGGTGATGAGACCGCCGATGGTGGCCGCGTACGTGATGCTCAGAGTCAGGCACTTGCAGATCATGTGGTCTCTATTGGTGGGGTACAGCGAATCCCTTCGGATTCTGGGTTTCTTTGGCACGGGAATGCTAATTGGAGCCTGTTTAGGAACAATTGCAATCATTTTAGAAATGTAATAACAGATTCTGCCGTTATTGTGAGCTAGGCGAAGGTCTCACCTCTGGCAGATATCCATTTGATTCATTAGAATAGCCAAAACCAGGCTTAAATGTTAGACCATGCGGCTCCTACAGTACGAAAAAACACATTTCAAAAATCTATTCTTAATCAATAACTTAATTTTAAGTTAACAAAAATAATGCTAGATATATGTACTTACTTTAAAATAATCCTAAATTAAGACTTTTTTGAGACAGTGTATATATACTTTGAATATAAAATCATTTTTGAGTGATTTAATACTTTAAACCTTGTTTCACATTGTAATTTAAAAAAAATGACAAATGTGATTTAGAAATAAAACATTTTAGAAAAATAGCTAAAATACATCAAATTTAATGACAGTGAATGGCATGTTCTATGTGACATATTCACATTCACATAAATTATAATTGTGAAATGAATACTGTATTTATTTACTTATTTAACAGTTTTTTTTCCTCAATAGGTTTAAATAACCCCACTAAATTCACCCTTTTATTTCCTATTTTCTTTTTACTTTCTGACAGACATATTTTTCCAAATTTGATGGTCATTTTAATGGGCGCTTGAGTAGCATTTTGGATAAAATGGCAGATTTAATCTTACCTCACTCAGCATACAGACTTCATGTTTTTCACTGCAATCAAAAAGAAAATACCAAGAATAAGCTTAAGTTTAATACAGGTGGAGTTTAATACAGTTTAGAGATATTGTCTTACTTGTCTTTGCGGTCCAGCAGCTGAAGGTGATTATTGCTTGATTTTTGGTTTTCCTCTTTTTCTGTTAAAGAACAGAAGAATTAAATAAAAAAAATATGACAAAAGTTATAAAAAACATAATACATGCATGACCACCATGCACGTATTCTCAGATTGCCTCTTTGACTCACCGCTCTCCTCGTCCTGGGTGTCTACGGTCGCCGAGTCATCGATGTTATCGGCGATTCCTGTGCAGATCAGTTGCTGTAGAACAGCTTCAGCGATCGGCATCACCATGGCCGTGGTGGACGTGTTGCTCAGCCACATGGAGAGAAAAACCGTGCAGCACATGAACCCCAACACCAACCTACAACACAAAGAGCGTAGAGAACATATGCAGGTCACAGAGTCAGTTTCTAACAGTAAGTGCATGTTAAAGGTGCTAAAATACATACATGCCAGGTTTGGCCCCTGCGATCATGACCATCCGGAGGGCGATGCGTTTATGCAGGTTCCACTTCTCGATGGATGCGGCCAGACATATGACCCCCATAAGCAACAGGGTGGTGTCCTTAAAATATTCAGAGGCCACCTGCGTATACACACACAAACACAGATTTAAAGAGGACCTATTATGCTTTTTTACATGTGTGTAATGTTGCTGTTTGAGCATGAAAAAGATCCCTCCAATGGCAGTTCTTCTCTATATCAGTGCACAGTTTCATCTGAACTCCCTGAAACGCCTCCATTGTAGTCTTGTTGACTTTTCTTCCGGAAACGAACACGTCACAATATTCCTCATTTAAATAATTCCCGCTCAAGGCATACGCAGAATAAAGGTGTGAGGACTGGTTGAGTGAGTTAGTAGTGTGTTGAAAGTGTTATGGTAAGGGGCGGGACATTTCCCCAAACACACTCAAAGTGGTTGACCAATCACAGCGGACTGGTCCAGCCGACCAATCAGAGCACATCGCGCCTTTTGTAAGGCTTAAGGCCACTTTATACTTCTGTGTCGAGTGTACGCCGTAGTGTACGTCGTAGGCTACGCATTCGTGAGCATTTATACTTCTGGGTTATGTCTGTGTTGCTCTGGAGTTACACCGCCGAAACGCTTGCTGGCGGGGGTGGGTTTCAATGTTCCACTGTGTTTAGATTCCTCTCGGCTGTTTTGAGGAACGTTGGAGGAAATCTCTCTCCACGAATTCAAAGTCTTTGTATTCTGCTGAAGACGAGTCATACAGATGGATGTATTTCCACACCTCTTCAACCAATCGCTCGGTCACTTGTTCTTCACTGAACTTTCACTGAACTTCTGAATTTAAAAATGGCGGGCGGTGCAGAAGAACACGCCGGAAATGCGTAGGATGCTACCAAGCCGACCAATCACAGATCTTGCGGCCCGCGTCGTGGATGGTGCGCATCAGGGTGCGGCGTATGGTACACACCTATGCGTATGCTACGCCGTACATACTGCGCGCACCCGACGCAGAAGTATAAATTGGCCTTTAACCTCTATAGTACGATGCATCGTTGTTGAAACTAACTAGCTGGTCAGGACTGTTTCCCAAAACCGATTGCTCCTGTCGTTTTTATATATACGTATATATATTTCTAAATGAGATAAAAGATATAGAATGTACTGAACGTTAGCTTGTTTATTGTGCCAAAAAAGCATGATCTATTTAAGCCCATATGTCATACTAACAAGAAACTATGATTCTAACCACAGTTCGAGACCTGCAGCTTCAATCACAGAAGAGAGTTGCTGCAATAATGCCAAACATGTGAAAAAGAAGGTGTTTTTTTAACATTATTGTAGTAGACCCCAAAAACTAAATCAAGACTTTGTAAAAGGGCATAACCAAACCTCTTTAATAATATTTTCTACAAGAATGAATACATTTTCAGTATGAAAGAAGATTCGGTGTGAATATTGTTTATGGTAACTGAGCTTTTACTGCCATCCCTTCTGACTTATTTTTGACCTATGCCCACCATATGCAGTTATAGCCTTTACTAGCAAAGCTGAATTTTCAGCATCATTACGCCAGTCTTCAGTGTCACATGATCCTTCAGAAATCATTCTAATCTGCTGATTTGCTGCTCAATAAACATTTCTTGAAAGTATTAAAAATATTAATTATGTGTAAACTTCTGAAGGGTAATAGTCCAACATCAGACAACCCAAAATCTCTGCAGTCAGCAGACTAGAGCAAAAAAGATTGCGTAAAAAAAGGGGAATATTAACAAACATGATTACAAGTATTTAAGATAACAGGTTGCTTTGTCAAGTTTGCCAATGGGATTTAGTCACATGATGCAGCATTTTGTTTTACATAATCTCTTGGCAGTTTATTGCGGACACGATAACAGGAACACAAACGAATGATCATCAACTCTGAGAGCCGTCAAACTCTTGTGCTTGATGAAACAAAAACACTATGACATTTTACACTCATAAAACATCACCTATAGAAGCCTTGTACCCTGCACTCTTAGAAGAAAAGATTCTATATAGAACCTTCAAGAGTTCTGTCAGGCGCTACATTTATAGAGCTATTTAAAGTGTTCCATCATGGGATCCTTTTTATGTATTTAGTTTTAATTACTTACTTTTGTTTTAATTGTTAATTTTAATTTTGCAGTACATTTTATGAATTAAACAGCTCAACTTTATCACCAGGAAAATTTGTATAAAGTATAAATATATATATAAAAAAAGTATAATGCAATTATTTAAGACATTTCATTTGTGGCATAAAGAGTTGAGTCAAGAACCCTAGAGATCTATATAGAACCCCATTGAGGAACCTTGTGAAGAATGTGACAGAGAGGCTCAAATGGTCATCAGAGATGTGAGTGATGGATATAACCAGGTCAGGCATTTCCCCAAGAAAATGGGTCGTATATTACATCAACTAGCTCTGCAAGTAATGCAAAGTCCTGCTATTTAAGTATGTTTAATATTTAACCTACAGTAATCCAACCTGAGCATGTTGCATAAAGCATCCTATACTGAACATGAGAGAGGGCCCAGAAAAACATCTTACCTCACTGGATTTTAGGACCCCAAACAGCGGGTACAGGAAGGCTGGCACCAGTGCAGCGGCTCCCAGCGGCACAGCTTCAGATACCCAATATATCGCTGTCACAATCAGGACATACGCACACGATGATTCCTGCAAAAGAGACCGAACAGGGATCAAATCATCATTAAGAACATGTAATGTGATCTAAACACTGATTTGCTTCTGGATGGAATTTTGCCAATGTCAATGTATTTGGTCTTGACGGACTAGAACTGCTACACTGATGCTTCTGCAGAGCAAGTATGTACTTGCTACTGCTAATAGATACACACACATGCTGCTGTCAGTATGTAAGATATACAGTATGTATATATCCCATAGCAGATTTAGGCAGGTGGAGCTGGGGGAGGTGGAGGGTTTCAGAGGAACTCTGGAGGACTAGCTTACAGCAAACACTGAACCAGACTATTTAATATAGCAAATATGAACTATAGCAAGATCTATTTGTGGAAATCAATAATATTTATGCAGTTGATAAGTGATAAAAAAAAATATTTCAATATGATAAAGAGCTGATTACATGCACATCTACATATATAAACAGGAGAGAGGATTTGCATGTACCAGCCGGCCCTAAAATGCAGGAATAAACCAGTTCTTAAACCAAATTATGACTTTAATTACAAGCAAAACAGCAGGAAAGCATGTGTGTAAGTATGCAAATCAGACCAAAAATCCAAATCCGGTTTTCTCTGCCAAATATTTTGACCTGGCTGCAAAGCATTTCACGTGGGTCCACCAAACAACAAATAATTAGCCAAATACAGAGTCTGTGTAAAGCCTGCATGCAGAGCTTAAGCTGACAGAGCACTTGTCAGGTGACTCATATTTCATAATTAATCAGATTTCAGAACACGCCTATGGCCAGCCGAGCAAACTTAATACACGCTCACACATTCCAGACACAATAAATACATTACGCTAATGAAAGGCATTGATATGTGACCATTTTGTGACGATCAGCCAATGATCATGTCTACTGGCTTTCTTTTTTTAGCAAGAAATCTTTACAGTTTATTTGTATGTGTTATCAGCAAGTTTATGTGCATCTGATTTGCCTACTTAATGTTGTTTCATTATATTTCATCTGTAACACTTCACAATTAGGTTCCATTTTTAACAATAAACATACTTCAAAATCACATCATTACCGCATGGCACAAGCTGATTGGCCCTGCTGATCCTGCAGCCAATGAGGATGCTTACCCAACAAATAAATAGTCTGGTTCAGAGTTTGCTGTAAGCTAGTCCTGCAGCGCGCTATCAGAGCTCCTCTGAAACCCTCCACCTCCCCCAGCTCCACCTGCCTAGATCTGCTAATGGGATTTATGTATAATTCTGCAACAGCAGCATATCTTACATGCTGACAGCAGCATGTGTGTGTATCTATTAGCAGTAGCAAGTCCATACTTGCTCTGCAGCAGCATCAGTGTAGCAGATCTAGTCCGTTAACATTTCCATATTCAATAACATGCTAAAACTATTCAGAGAGTTGTCATGATTGAACCAACGTTAACTAATGGGATCTTATTATGTTACCATTTCATCAATCTCAAAACATCCATCATCGGACAGTAAGTAATCTAAGTTTCACATTTTTGCAAGTATTAATTTAGCACGCGCACAATGGTTCATGGTTTATACCTTATGGGACTCGGACCAGCAAACTTCTGGTTTCCATTAGCCACTAAACATCACACCATCACATTTTTTGGCCTTTCTATTGTCCCTCAGCATTTCTGCCAAAGCCGATTATCACTCAGCGTGTGCCTTTGTTCATAAACTCCCAACTTTCTGCTTTCTGATTAGCTCCCGACACTGCATAAGAACTTCCAGTTATGTGCCACACTAGCAGATTAAGCGTACATTGGCACATTGTTTTTGTTCTGCTCTAATCTCGTCATTGCTCAAGAAATCAGTCCATTCAGACTGAATTGATTTCTGGTAAAAGGTCTAATGGGGCACTGATGTGTCAGGCACTTACAGATGATAAAAAATAAATGAAACTGATAATTTCCTCTTATTAACATGAATAGTGTGTACACAGGACTACACATAAAGTCCATCTTTTCAACTTTTGTTGTTTTGTGGCAGAACGCATTACATTTATAACACAATTGCTTTGTGTGAATAATTGCTTTCAGTCAGCGGGTGAGATGGGATTAGTGAACTATTGTGACCTGATCAAGCCGTTATTTCTGACTCTTGATGAAAAGTGCTATCAGACACAGATAAGCACACAAAACCTGTGTGAGTGATCTAATCTTAAAAAATGTTTTGTAAAAAAGCTGTCAAGGCAACAGATAATGATAGGCTATTTCCTGATCTATGCTCTGTTTCCCTGTTTGTCTATATTGACTTTGTCTAATTAGAATCGGCTACTTCAACATCAAGATTTTAGGTTAGCCTACATCTAATTACATCTAGCCTATGTATAAACCAAAGTGTATTTCTTAGATCCTGTCACCATTTTTAACCATTTTTTTTTTTGCCTTACTAGTTTATTTTAAATGGCCATGAATTGTGATAAATGATTTTAAGCATAGGCCTATACATTTTAATATGACGTCACAAACCGAACCTATAATTACACACACACACAAAATATTGAAAAAATCTGGTAACGCATAAATGTAACGTGTAAAAAATGCCTGAAATCTAAAAGTTGTAAAATTATAAATCTGAAAGTGGTTTACGCTCTTAATCTCTAAAACCATTTTGCAAAAGGATGACAATACAAATGCAGGACGTGAAATGCGCTAAAACGATTGCAAACAAATAGTAAGCTAATATTTGTAGGATTCAATATGGCAGGTCATGAGAGATTAGCACAAATGCATCTCTCTGCAGGCTTTGCTGATTTTGGACTGAATCAAAGATTCCACATGCTACATAAACAAACAACATCTGTAAAAACGGCCGATGTTTCAAACAAACAATTGCCAAAAGAACAGCACACGACTTGAACCATCACGGCACGGAACGTCTGATTGCGCACCTGGAAAACTACCAACCAGGTGAGAGGTCGCCGCGCCACCTCGAGAAACCCTAAGGACCGCACATGAGACCATAATCTATGATCATGATTAATGCATTATATGGTTTAGACTGTCTGTCTGCCTTTAAAACAGAATTCTTTTATAGTCTGACAAATTTTCCATGCGTCTGCAATTATATGAAAAGGGTTCTGCGGAATAAAGTTATCTAAATCAACTTAATATCGCGTAAAAGCTTTAATGCTTAAACAAAATTCAAAATTTAGTGCAAATACCCAACGCGCATTAGCGCGTAAAAGCGCTCGGACACCGCGCACTGATCACGAGCTCATGTGATTGTAGAACTGGATGAAGATCTACTTACACTGCACGGATGGATGAGAGGCAGAGGTAGCAGGGATAAAGGAATCATGACCACGAGAATGAGTTTCCGAGCCGTCCATATTTTTTTGATTAAGTCCATTCTGGCGCCTTCCAGCCTCATGGGAGAACGCTTTGCTCAATTCAGCTCGCAGAAGTTCAGAGATCTTCAAGAAACACTTCACCAGTCACTTTACTCCTCTTTCAGTTTTCACATAAATTACAAATGTAATTGTGAAGTAGCTGTTGTCCGCGCAAATTGCTGTTCCCCTTTTTTCTTGCGTTTTACGCGCTGCGTGCCTTAGAAAAGTTGGTCTAGTTGCATGGATTGTGCGCTTTGGTTCCTGTTTGAATATGCCTGGTCATGTTGTCCTTCTAATCCATCTAAGAGTGATGTGCAGACCCTCTTATACAGCGTTCAGGGTGTATTGATGAAAAGCACATCGACAGCCTATTTTGTGTCTCCACCTGTAAATGCGTCTATCTGTGATTCGCCATATGCTTCCTTATTTTTAACACAGCAAAATGCGAACAAGTATCATGAACTGTCCTCTTACTAAACTTATTCTCTGTGTGCGTAATAAAAACCTTTCCAATGATAAATACGAAATGTATGACTGCACGGTAAAGCTAATTTTTCTTTAATCTAACCATATCTCCTCCCAGTTTGAAGCTGGACCAATCAGAGTTAAATGAGTGGAGTTTATGAATGGATGTGGGGTCGTGGGGTTGCGAAGCTCTGGGCCAAATTGAACCGTTTACATGCAACACCGTCAGTTTCTTAGAATAAACCCAACAGGGATCAGAGAACATGGTGTTAAGACTGTCAGAAAATAAAGACCACTGGACAGCAGAAGCACAAAAGCTCGTGACAGCAGCCAGTGTTCACAGATTCAACCCATAGCCTGTATTTCATGATTAGTAGCGCACAGTTCATGTATGCAGGATAATGCACAGACTCCTAGTCAATACACATTATTTATTCTGACCGTTTCCCACATTTTAGCATAATAATACAGTCAACAAATCTTCGTGATGTGCATCATGAGAGGCTTTTTAAAGTTGTTGGACACTTAATGTCTGCCTTCTTTATAAGCTCCAACTCATCCATTAACAACGAAATAATTAAAAATAAAAGAAACACATTTAGTAAAGGCACAATTTAGGAAAATGCCTTTCGATCAAAATATTTAAAACATGTGATACAAATTCTTTAAGTCTAGTGTGTCCAATTTTAACTCGAATAAAATTATAGTATTTATAATTAATTAATATTATTTAGTATATTAATATTTAATTAGTAGGCCTATACATATATACATTATAATTTTATTATAAAATGTATTTACATTAATTTCTTTATATATTATATATATTAATCATTCATTTCAACTATACAATATAATAAAAATTACACAATTATAATTAATATAATAATTTATTAATAACCTTTAATGTTCGTTTATTACAAATAAATATAATTTATAAAATGTATATTACCTTTATTGTTCGGAATTTATACTGTTATATACAGTACATAATAATTATACAAATGCCTACCATTGTTTCTGCCCGTTTTTGTATGAAAAAAGCACTAAAACAGAATCTTCAATCAGTCCAATACATTTTAAAATGACCATTATGTGCATGACATGCCACCTAGTGGACAACTGTGAAGTGTTGTTACAAAGACAATATCTGCAACGTAATTCAGCCCAACAACAAATACAAATCTGCTGCTTTTCTGTTGCGTAATGCAGTCTAAGTCTTTGTAATTTCTTTCTGAACACGAAAACTTAATCTGAGAAAATGCTGTGCTAAACCAAAGCTTTGTTTGATAAAACCGAATGAGCCGGGCAGGAGGGCAGAGCTGTTTGTGTGCTTTTGTTTGATTAGCCTAACTTTTTATTCTCTTATTTTATTCAGGGTTCTTGAGTGTAATCACGTTACAGGTTCTGCGTTTATCTACACTTAAATCAACGTCTGCTCTCCATACAGTCAGTGGGGAGGAAACGCATGAACAGAGCGTTGTATAACCTAATCAATGTTGCCTAAGTTACATGTAAACCTATTTAGGGTTTTAGCAGGGGATGAATGTCAGTAACGCTTAAATCTTCAAACACTGTGAACAAGCAGTCAGGAGAAGCGCTGCTCCTGCATGAGGCTGTGAAAAGACCATGTTCTTCAAGACACAATGCTGAAGATTAAGTGCTGTCCTCCTCTTGGACAGAGTTATAAGGGCTTGATGGGGTGAGAGGAGCCATTAAGATCAGGTTTATATGATGTGGGCGAGGATCAGAAAGCATTATAGAGGCTTAAAAGACCGGCAGAGGTGTTTGATTAATCAAGGGACTCGTTGAACAATCTGTTATTCATGCTGAAGAAGTCTAACGTTGAGAGCAAAAAACTCACAAAGAGTGTGGGATATTAAGACACGAGTTGAGAGTCTGATTGTTTCTCTCTCTGGGAAAACACACACAGTACAGAAGGGTCACAGCTAGAGAAAGAGGAGTCTGTCACCAACATCACGGCCACTGTCAGCTCTGAAGGGGATATTAGTACAGCTGTGAGTGAGTGACATGCTGCACTAACAGTGTTTATAACCTTTACAATAAAATGGACAACAGCAAGAAGGAATGAATGAATAAGGTAAGACAAAGTAGACGCTTTTTGACAGACTCAATATACCAGATTAACTGAATTCACTTGAAATGACTTACACACTCTTCTGCATTACAGACAGGTGAGCAGCAGAGAACATTGTCATGTGTAAGGTGGATTCAGAGGTCGAAAGGTTTGCGCGTTAACTAGTATATCTTTGGTTAGAAACTGAGAGATATACTGATAGCCTATATATACACTGTAAAATAAATACGTTATGACAACATAAGGTTTTACATTGCTTTAAAGCTACACTGTGTAGGATTTTCTCCCATCTAGCGGTGAAATTGTATATGACTACCAACTGAATATTACTTTCTAGCTCCTCCCATTCCGAGGGCGTTTTAACTCCTACGGTGACCGTATTATTTCAAATCTACCGGCAGTCGCGAGTAATCTCCCCCTCGCATTCGTCACGGCGCCAGTGAGTGTAAAAACGCGAAAGGCGAAGCTTACATTTCCAGGTATGTCCCTCTTTGGCACATGTATTTTCAAGATGGAGGCACAACATGGCTGCCGCCATTCGAGCGACTCGCTCGTATGTATTCTGAATGGCAGATTCTACGCTTACGAGAATACTTAGAAGTAATTACACATTAATGAGCACATATCATTTTGAAAGAACAAAGTGTTTTTTTGCAAAGAATCAACTTAAAAAATTACACAGTGTAGCTTTAAGCAATTTTCAACTTTTTTTATAAGTATAGAAGATTCAGCTAATTTTTAAGTAAGTTTAATGTAATTTAAGTTGAAATGACTTAAACATCCAAGCTGATTATACTTAATTTAATTTAAACTTTTTTTTTACAGTATACTGTATATGCAATAAATTGCTCAAAAGTAATAAATGTATAATGCTACAAAATATTTCTATTTCAAATCAAAACTGTTGCACGGTTTCCACAAAAAAAAATTAAGCAGCACGTTGATGATAATGCGAAATGTTTCTTGAGCAGAAAATCAGCAGATTAGACTGATTTCTGAAGGATCACGTGACACTGATGACTGGAGTAATGATGCTGAAAATTCAGCTTTGATCACAGGAATAAATTACATTTTAAAATATATTACAATAGAAAACAGTTCATTTAAATTGTAATAATATTTCACAATATTGCTGTTTTTACTGTATTTTTGATCAAATAAATGCAGCCTTGGACATCAAGAGACTTCTTTCAAAAACATTAGAAAAATCTTATCGACCCCAAACCTTTGAACAGAAGTGTATATATTATATATATATATATAAATTGGACATTGGTGTTAAAAGCACCATCAGATGTGCAGCTCCTTCAAAACATGCCATGTTTTAAATTAATTTCTATTACTTTATACTAGTATTATAAAAATGTGGAAAACATTTGTGTTTTTAAAAAATATGATATAATTGGAATTTTAGTTTGGAGGATTCAATTCAGTTCACTGAACTAAAACAAACTAGTAAATATGCCACCACTTTAAAGCCATTGTCTTGTAATCACGTGAGAGAGAGAGAGAGAGAGAGAGAGAGAGCGAGAGAGAGCGATGCATACGGTATGTACATGAGGATGTGTGAGCACATAAACGACTGCAGCTCTGCCGTGTGTTGCATTACGCAAGCGGATCATAATCAGCAGCCGAGCGCAGTGACAAGCGGCTTACGGAGGAGAAACACACAGCTGCACTGCATGGAGTCAGCGTAACTCCCTCCCTCCCTCTCTCTCTCTCTCTGTGCCTGATCCTCTGGAGGAGCGAGCAGCCTCTGCTGTCGGAAGCGCAGGAGAGCCTCTGGAGTCACCAAGGACCGGCGGATATGACCGACTGACATTCACACTCTCTCTCTCATTTTTAACCCCAGACTTCAATGGCTTTGAAAGAAAGCCTCCTCACCTGGGGTTTCCTGCTGTGGTCTATGACGTGGAGCTTGGCTCGGACTTTTACGCCACATGAAGGGTCTTCGGCCAGTCCCGTTTTTCACCAAACCACTCCACCTGCCACTGAGACGGAGATGAACAGCACTGAGGCTCCCACCAACAATTACACAGGTGCGTACAACAACAGTGTTCTTTCATAGTGATCGTATAAGCGTATAGAGCAGTTTTGTGCAAAAAAGTTGCATGTGTTTATTTTCGATATGAACTTTTTCATTAACAGCATACTCACCGTGCAGCATTTCCAGTACACATCTGCGTAAAACCTGCACAAACACACAAATATATAATGCATATAATACACTTGGGTTTTAAAAAGCAAAATCATCTTAAGGGTTTACATGCAAACAGAGCTTTCATAATGGCTCGGATGAAATGCTCGAGGATCAACGGAGCAAATCACATCAGCCTGAGCTGTATATAACTCCGATTTTTAATATGATTGGAGAACATATAAAGTATGTTGGCAAGCTCCTCCAGGCATGCATACTTTGCAAATAGTTTATTGATGTCTTCTGACCTAAAGTCAATATGTGTGACGGATTTGTGGGGCTATGAGCTGGAGAGAAAAAGGACATTATCAAGCTGTAATGTGTAATATATAAGTTTGATTGCAGAGGGTGATTCTTTCATTTATCTGTGGAGGAAAAGACACCAACATACCTGAACCATCCAGAGGTGGTCAGTTACCTTGAGGTTTATTCCACAGGTGAAACAAAGGACGCTTTTTGCCACGTGGCATTGGCGAGCTGTGGGACAGTCCTTGGCAGTTTGTCAGTTCCGTTACAGGGTTGCCAGCTTTGAAAGTGAAATGGAGGGGGTTTATCACCACCGTGGCCATGACAGAATTTGCCCTGCTTTCAGCTTTCAGTGCACCGCGAACCTGAAGGAGTCTTGAGTAGATCTCGCTTGGAAAAGAACATGCACGGGGTCATATTTCATCCTATAGAAATGATTTTCTGCATGCAGAAAAAAAGAGATATAGGTTAAGGCAAAGGCTATTTTAAGGACATTAAGATTTTTGCATTGTGGCATTATTTCTAAGACAATTTAGCACATTTCTTTAGCACACAGAAATCTTATTCTCATTACACTGAAAAAAAATGATTCGTTGAATTTAATAAAAAAATTTATCATAAGTGGTTGCACACAATTGATTTTAGCTACATTTAAACAAATGCATTAAGTTGAACTTAATTTTAGTTCAACAATGCATTTGTTTAAATGTAGCTAAAATCAATTGTATTAAATTCAACGAATCATTTTTTTCAGTGTACTGTAAAGTGAAAAAATAATGTTTTTTGTCGTTTTTTGTCATGGTAGTGTGTGTTCACATGTTTTTTGTAAATAGTATTACAGTAGTATTTTATGTATTGTAATGTTCTGTATTCTAGTAAAAATACTTCATTAGTATTACGATAATGAGAAATTAAATTGTCATATGACAATAACAATCTTAATGGTCCTCAAATGGTCCTTTTTTTTTAAAGTATTTTCAACTAACACATTTCCCCAACAATTCCTTATTAACATAATGCAAAAATAACCTTATTCTCACTTGAAAACATAATTATGAGAAAAAATAATTGCAATGATAATAATGCAAATAACGTAACGCATCATGCATTTCCTTTATGAATATATAAAAAGGAAACCAGTAAAGTTGTTGCATTCACTCTGTCACCTGTGCAACACAAACACAGAGGCTTCCACGTCACCTCTTTAAAGGGATTACTTAATGTGTTAAAGAGAGAAAGCCAGTTCACACAGAAATAGCATGCCGTGAGGGCAGCGGAGTTAGAATTGCACGTTAAAAATGCACAGCGGGAAAAGTTGTTCCACACTGTTCTTGAAGTCACATGATCGTGTATTCACAAACTGATCCACTCAAACTATATCCCACTGGAGAATGTCTGTGCCGTTTCAGGAGCGTGTGGTCAGCTTTCCACTTCCCTTCGGCTGCAGGGACTTGTGGGTCATCCATTTTTAATGCACGGCCCTATGCTTTATTTAATCATGTTCTATTCTAAGAGAACCTCTCTGGTGAGTACGGGATTGAGAGTGAGACGGGAGGGAGGGGAGAAAAAAAAAAAAGTGACAGTTGAGTTATTTATTTATTTTGCCATGGAGTCGGATTGCTTAATGCTAGCAATGGGCTCTGGCGTGAGCAGCATTGCCATGCCAGCTAAGCCGGGCTTAATGAGACCAGCACAGGACTCTGTGGAGTCGAACTGGTGTGAACAATAAACACCATCAAGTGTACCCTGCCAGCTTAATCACACTGACTCCAGCACAGTCAATATGAGCTCAATTTTACTGTATATTGACAATGGAGATGGACAGTGCTCTGATGAAGACTCGGTAGGAGAAGACAGGACACGCTGAATCTTCTGTGGGAATGCAGAGAGACTGGAGGAGAGGTGGATTATGGGATAGAGTGAGGGCATGGGTAGCCTACTGATAGAGAGAGAGAAGAAAAAATGCTTTCATCTTTACACTTGAGGATAATTAAGTACTGTTAACTAAGTCCCAGGGAAAATTTTTTGCACACATACACTCACAGACAGACTTAAAGCAGTCAGTTTGATGGAAAACATGAGCGTTGATATTGTGATTATTGATATTTATTATTTATACTTATTTATTGAATTAAAAAAATTATATTTATTATTTGTAGGATAAACTATGAATATATAAATAACCTTCTGATTTATTCTGTAATTATAACAAAGCCACTTGTTTTCTAACTTTTTTATTAACAGAAATTGTTATATTAAATTAATTAACCATGATTCAGTTTGTGAACTGTATGTACTTTATGTAAAAAAAAACAAGATATTGATTTTTAATTGTTATAGATTTTATAGTAATTGATATTTTGTTTTTTTTAGCATTTGAATTTAGATTAGATTTGCATTTGAATATATTGATGACATATTTTTTTTAATTAAATACTTTTATGTCATCCTGCGGCCCCCTTGGTAATTTGCTGAGGGCCCCTGGTTGAGATCCACTACACTTGCTAGGTGTCTTTTCTTCTTTCATCATTCACCTGATGAAAATCTTAAAGCCCAATCATAAAAAAGTTAGCAACAAGTTACATTCTGTTCTATTCTATTTGATTTAGTCCAAGCATGAAAAATTATAGCAACATGTTGCATTCTTTTCTATTCTGTGTTTGATTTAGTCCAATCACGAAAAAAGTCATAGCAACAAGTTCTATTCTTTTCTGTTTGATTTAGCCCAATCGTGAAAAAGTGACAGCAACAAGTTGCATTTTATTCTACTCTATTCTGTGCTTGACTTGATTTATTCCAATCGTGTAAAAGTGGTAGCAATAAGTTGCATTCTATTCTATTCTATTTGACGTAATCCAAGCATGAAAAATTATGGATACAAGTTGCTTTCGATTCTGTTTCATTTAGTCCAATCATGAAAAAGTGACAGCAACAAGTTGCATTCTATTTTATTCTATTCTGTGCTTGATTTTTTTCCAAACGTGAAAAAGTGATATTCTATTCTGTGCTTGATTTAGTCCAATCATGCAAAACTGAAACCAACAAATTGCATTCTATTCTATTCTATTCTATTCTATTCTATTCTATTCTATTCTATTCTATTCTATTCTATTCTATTCTATTTAGTCCAATTATGAAAAAGCGAAACCAATAAGTTGCATTCTATTCTATTCTATTTAGTACAATCATGATAGAAACAAGTTGCATTCTATTCTATTCTGTTCTATTCTATTCTATTCTATTCTATTCTATTCTATTCTATTCTGTGTTTGATTTAAGTGTATCTTGAAGTCTTAGCACGTTTAAAAGTGAGTTCTAACCATCTGTTTGCTTGTTTTTTTCCAGACCTGAGCTGCGCATCGCTGCTGCCCCCTCGGCGAGGTTCTTTCTATGTAGAGAAGGGCACCGGGATGTCTGTGGGGACGGTGCTGGCGTTCTGGTGCCTCGAGGGGTACCAGCTGGTGGGCAGCGAGAAAATCACCTGTGTCCTGCGTAGCAACACCGCTCAGTGGAGCAACTACCCGCCGGACTGCGAGGGTCTGTGTTCACTGCCATCATTTCTGTTTTAAAGAGATAAAAAGAGTTAAGAAATACACTCCTGCTAATTCAATCCCAGATTTTCAATGTGGAATATTGTGTAAATGTGGTAGCCATTCCCAAACCAGAGGACCGCGGGCTGAGAGTGGCCGTGCTGGCATCGATAGTGAGCAGCATCGTCATCTTTGCCATGTCCGTGTCCTTCATTATCTGCTGTCTGCAGGAGCGCATGAGCAAAGAGAGGGCAGAACGGACAGATGGACGGGGCAGGTATGACCATTCATACACACTGGGGAAGAAGAGACAACGCAACCTAAAATAGAATGCTAATGGTTTTTCTTGCTAATGATTTTTTTCTAGGATGAGAGACAAGCGCAAATCATCCTGGAGGAGTGAGTGCTGGCTGGAAAGAGATGAAGGAGACTGGGAAGCTTTTCCTCCACCTAAAATTTACAATCTTTCCCAGCAACTTGACCCCCGTCTGACCCCTGAGACCCCGGTCTATATGGGGGGACTGGCTGGTTATGATAACCGCGGGTATCAGAGGTGAGAAACGGTGAATTGTTTAAGTAGCTTGATTGTGTTTTTATGTGTTTCTATGTGAGATTAGTAGAATAAATCACCCAAAAATGAAAATTCTGCCATCATTTAGGAAGAAAAAAGTTACATGAGTTTGGAACAACAATAAATTATGACTGAATTTTCATTTTTGGGTGGTGTAACTTGCTGTAAGATTCTTTAATGTTTTCATAAGAAGTCTCTTACGCTCACCAAGCTGCATTTATTTGCATTTGCATTTATTAAAAATAGCTGTTTTCTATTTAAATATATTTTAAAATGTAATTTATTCCTGTGATCAAAGCTGAATTTTCAGCATAATTACTTCAGTCTTCAGTGTCACATGATCTTTCAGAAATCATTCTAATATTCTGATTTGCTGCTCAAGAAACAATTATTATTATTATCAATGTTAAAAACAGTTTAATATTTTAGTTGAAACGTGATGCATTTTTTTTTTAAGTTCCTTTGCTGAATAGAAAGTTCAAACGTTTTTTGTTACATTATAAACATTTGATCAATTTAATGCGTTCTTGCTGAATAAAAGTTGCATTCTATTCTGAGTTTGATTTAGTCCGATCATGAAAAAGTGGCAGCAACAAGTTCTATTCTATTCTATTCTATTCTATTCTATTCTATTCTATTCTATTCTATTCTATTCTATTCGATATAGTCCAATCATGAAAAAGCTAAACCAACAAGTTCTATTCTATTCTATTCTATTCTATTTGATATAGTCCAATCATGAAAAAGCTAAACCAACAAGTTCTATTCTATTCTATTCTATTCTATTCTATTTGATATAGTCCAATCATGAAAAAGCTAAACCAACAAGTTCTATTCTATTCTATTCTATTCTATTCTATTCTATTCTATTCTATTCTATTTTATTCTATTCTATTCTATTTGATATAGTCCAATCATGAAAAAGCTAAACCAACAAGTTCTATTCTATTCTATTCTATTCTATTCTATTCTATTCTATTCTATTCTATTCTATTCTATTTGATATAGTCCAGTCATGAAAAAGCTAAACCAACAAGTTCTATTCTATTCTATTCTATTCTATTCTATTCTATTCTATTATATTCTATTCTATTTGATATAGTCCAATCATGAAAAAGCTAATCCAACAAGTTCTATTCTATTCTATTCTATTCTATTTGATATAGTCCAGTCATGAAAAAGCTAAACCAACAAGTTCTATTCTATTCTATTCTATTCTATTCTATTCTATTCTATTCTATTCTATTCTATTCTATTCTATTTGATATAGTCCAATCATGAAAAAGCTAATCCAACAAGTTCTATTCTATTCTATTCTATTCTATTCTATTCTATTCTATTCTATTCTATTTGATATAGTCCAATCATGAAAAAGCTAATCCAACAAGTTCTATTCTATTCTATTCTATTCTATTCTATTCTATTTGATATAGTCCAATCATGAAAAAGCTAAACCAACAAGTTCTATTCTATTCTATTCTATTCTATTCTATTCTATTCTATTCTATTCTATTCTATTTGATATAGTCCAATCATGAAAAAGCTAAACCAACAAGTTCTATTCTATTCTATTCTATTCTATTCTATTCTATTCTATTCTATTCTATTCTATTCTATTCTATTTGATTTAATCCAATCACGAAAAAACCTTTCTGACCCCAAACTGTGTTTGTTTTGCAGGAGTCAGGAAAACCTCATGAAAGCTCCTCTTCCTGGGCTTTACCGCACAGAAAGTCAGATGTATCCTCATGTGGTCCTGCAGAGGGTGCCCACGCCCACTGTCCCGACTGCACCCAGCGCGCCCATCTACCTCCGCCTCTCCACCCCTCCGCCCACAGAAAGCCAGAGCGAACAGCCCGCTCTGCCGCCGTACCCCAGTGCCACTCCACAGCGCCTGTGGCCATAGCAGCACATTTCTGAGTATTCACAACTTTTACAACTGTCACCATGGCCACGGATTACGGCCTCTACATGCAAACGCCTCCTGTAGGGTGACTGGGGTTCAGAAAAGCAAGAGAAAATGATGGACTCAAGCTAGAGCCACAGCACTAGATCTCTAGACGTTGGACCATGTGTGGGTCTCTGCGTAGTAGTTACATTTAGTATGTTGCATATGTAAGAACATTTCTGAACGACTATAAGCTGGCCCTTTGTGTAATTTCTTGGACAGGAATGTTCCATACTGGTACTGTGATCCGCTCCAGGTTTTATTTTCAGCTAGTTCTTTTTCTTTTTGTGTCAAAGGTTCAGACTATTTGCACTCACTAACTAAAATGTAAATATCCAGCCGTGTCAGGTCACATTAGAACATCATTTTAATATTTTTATGTTTATTATGGAGGTATAAGAGAGTTGCATTGATGTCCTGATTACGGACAGACATTGGGATCTCATAAACCTATGATACTTAAAACTTGATTTTGTTTAAATAAAAAACAATTAATAATAAAAAGATTCAAAATATTATCTATGTCTTGTCTTTTTTTATTGCCTACAATGTCTCACCACAGAGTCATATACTGGGTGATTTTTTTGGTAACACTTTATTTTACAGTGTCCTTGTTACATGTTATATGGATTCAACTTTTGCATAGTTAAAATGGAGTATTGAGAATAGAATTTTTAAACATGTCAAGATTTTAATACATGAAGGTTTATTACATACTTTAAATAATAAAAAGCAATCTACTTTTCAGTGCAACAAGATCCATGGAAAATCCCAATCATTCAGTCACTGCTGAATTTACTGTTACTCATCCTATTTTCCTTCAGTGTTGCTTCCTATATAACCAAACCTGCAATAGATAGGAGGACATGCCAAAGCTGGAAAAGATGAGCTAAATAATTTGACAGTCGGCTAATTGGAAAGCTTCAGCACGAGTAGGCCAGTTTGACTGGACCCAGAAAGTTAGATCCTAAGAATAAACATAAACGTGAATTTTCAGTGAGAAAAAAAAAATCGGTTACACTTTATTTTAATGTTTCCCTGTCACAGTGTAATTATACATTTAAATAATGACTGAGTAATAATAATAAACTACATATACTTACTATGTGGTTAGGGTAGGAATAGGGTTTGTTTTAGGGTTACAGTAGTTGCATACCTAATGGCTTTTTTGCACATTAACACTTTTGACGACTCATGAGAATGCTGTGATGTGTGGCATAACAGATCGGTTAATAGCTCCCAGGTTCATATATACTCCACATCAATAAGAAATAGAAACATTTGCTCAAAACTGACATGCTTCTATGTCCACAAGGTGGCGCAATTGTTCCACAATCATTCCAGCCTGCAAACTCGTAACCATACTGTCTATGCTCGTAACATTATTATAAAATATATGGTATAAACGAAATAGTTCAGTTAAAAAATAATATTCTTATTTACTCACCGACAAGTCTTTCCAAACCCATTTTCCCTCCTGGAACACAAAAGCAGAAGTTTAGTTTAGCAGTTTGCTAAAATACATTCTATCAATGTAATAAAATATAACTTTTTATATTCATTTAATTTTCCTTTTTTTTTTTTTTTTTTTATCTTTTGTTATTTTTGTATGTAGTATTCCTCATAATAACAATGAGCCAAACCATGCTGCACTATTTATAAGGGTATATGCGCATGCGCAATGAGTGCGCTGCTCCGCTCCAAAGGCACAGAGAGCGAGAATACACCTTACAGACAACACGGCAGGGAATGGATGGATGGGTGTATTAATAACTTCTGCAATTAATTTAATATGACAGCATGCGCGGGATATGGGACGTGGAGTGAGGGAGCGTGGTGTTAAAGGTGACATTCCCATGGCCAGAACCAGCGCGGACGGGCTGCTCTGCCAGAACAACAGCAAACTGGACTCTTTCCTGAAGAGAAACACCAACCGGGATGTGTACGAGCGGATCCGGTTCTACGAGCCGTGTGTGGTGGTCTCGGGGTCGGTGAAGAAGGTTTTCATGCATGTGATATTGACCGATGAGCGCGTGTATCTGAGCGAGTATCCTCCGCGCGCGCTGCGAGAGGCGCTCAGCTTCAGACACGTCACGAGCATCGAGCTGGTGAGAGCAAGATATACTGGATATATAGACATATTAATGTTGTTTTTTCATCTATTTATATTGCATATAGATTGATTAATGCATTTACTCAAACAACACAAGAGCATAATAGAGTATAACACAATGTAGTGCAACAACAGTAATAGAATACAATATACACATCAGTAGTATATTAACAATAAAAGAAAGCAATATAGACACTATATAACCACATTGCTTCGTGTTTTTGCACAATTAGAGAAAAGTTACGTTGGTAAATATTCAAAGGATATTCTGCACAAATTCAAACAATCTTCATTGCAAAATACATTATCATAATTTAACTTGGTTATTCTTCAGAACAGGGTTCACACAGTTCTGACAAGCCTGGAAATATCAGGTAAATTTCAACAGTGTGATTACCAGTCCTGGAGAACTCATTAAAATGAATACAATTTTAAAAGGTCATGGATGGAAATATACATTTGTGTAGTTATGCAACATTACTCTTTGTGAGAGCGATCTCCTTTTCCAGTCATTACAAATGACTGGAAAATATTGGAAAATCATGGAAATGAATCAGCCTAGAAATGTGGGAACCCTGTTTGAAGCACTTTACATGGCAGTGGGCTTATTTTTTGTATATTTATTAAACTTAAATTACCTCACTTTGCCATTAATATAACTTAATAACTTTTGTATTGATCAGTTTTAAATCATACATCCCTCACCGTTGAGTCAGTGTGTTCTAAATGTCAGATAAAGCACGACTGTCTACCAAGCAGCGATGGCAAGACAACGCTAATAATAGTGAGGACGTTTACTTATCCTGTCATGTTAAACTGCTTAAAGAAGGTTTGTTTGGTAAGCTTATGCACTTACACAGCTCAAAGCATTAGTCATGGAACGTTTCAGCACTGGGAGACTGTAAAAGACAGACGGATGAAGCTTGTAAATGTCACAATGGCAGAATTAACAAGGAAAGGCAATTGACCTCTTAGGAATAACAGAATTATCCCCAGCTTGCTGCTGCCTGGGAATACAATAAATGCACAAATTTATATAAAAATATTCATATTAATGATTGCTAATTGATTATTGATGATTAGGCGTGGGCTAATTTAAAAATCATTCATTCCCACTTCAAGCGGCTTACGCTAAAGGCCTGTTCACAGCAAGGACGATGACTATAACGATAATGATAAAGATATAGTTATAAAATCGGTTACACATAAAAGAATCGCAGAGTTCACACCACAACTATAACGATAACGGCACAGAAACTATATTGTTGGAATCACTTTCAGATTTTTTTCAGCTGATGAGTGATAAAAACAATGACAGCCAATCAGAGTCCACCTGATTTTAAAGAGCTCGAGCATTTAAAGCGGCAGACGACAAAATTGCTTAATAAACAGAACAATATCGCTAATATGGTTATCGTTCTTGGTGTGAACGGGCCTTAATGTAATTAATCTGTGTTAGCGCAATGTCATCACACATCTCTATCTTTCCTCACAGATCAACGATTTGCCTGATTTCCTCAGTGGAGAGGAGCGTGAGCGTTCACTGCATATTCGTGTTGTTCATACTGCAAAGAATACTGGGAAAAAGAGCAAAAGACCCAAAGGATCCAGCAAGAATAAGCCAGAATGCCCACCATCTCCATCGCAAGGACGCAACTCTTCTCTGGAGGGTAAAAACAATTGAATTAAATCAAAAATTAATAATTAATCAGGAATTCATTAACTGTTCGCAAGCATGAGTGCATAGTTATTATTAGAAGCCCAGGATTCAGCCCATTTTCTCCTTGACAGTGTAATAAACCTGTAATCGCATTAGTCAAGTCCCTGACCTGCGCAAGGTATGTGTGTTAATCCACGAGCTCTTTCACCTGTCCTGATGAAGCAGCCGTACTGACACACACGTAACCCACATTGACTTGTGTGTATGCGTCAGCTGTGAGTTTTGTGTCCTTCTTGTGTCCAGGCATTGAGATTTACTCTGCCTGGACATAGGCAGTAGCTTAACCAGTTCAGGATAAACAGCTGAATGAGGTTATCTGAGAGAAACAGCACTGTGGACAAGACGCACAAAGACACTTAGCAGTTATACATCATTTGAGTTAATCTGTGAATGAAGAGGAGTCACTCATTGTGAAATTTGTTCTATTATTTTAACAGGTCAATACATTTTTTTTAACGATTATTGGTTTACTGGGTTTTCTTATTTGTAAAAAAGCAACAAAATTAAGCATACATATTCTAAACCGTAGTTTAAACAAAGTCACACTTAAAGCAGATTCATCTTTAAAACTGTAAAGTAAAAAGTCTATTTTAAGTTAAACACATTTTTATGAAAAATCACTTTTTTTTTGAGTGATGACATTTGACTTTCAGTTTGCCCTTGTTGCCAAATACTTTTGTCAGATAAATACCTTAAAGTGCCGATTATTACCAAATATTACCTTTCATGCAGTGTGTAATATAGTTGTTTGTCAATGTAAAATCTCTGCAAAGTTTTAAAGATCAAAGTGCATGTCAAAGTCTCCTAAAAGAAAAAAAAATGATTCTGAACTGCCTGAAATGAGTCGTCAGTAATTCCAGTCTTACTTTCTGTTACATACCTGAACAAATTTGCATAATTCCAGTCTATGGTCTTCATTGGTTTCCCGTGAACGATGTCTAGTTTGACCGGCTCTCAAACACTCTTAGTTGTAGCTGAGACTGAAAGAGTTTGGCTTGTGTTATTGACATGTCGAGAAAATGCTTTTTTCTGTCCTGCCAAAGCAAGTCCACTTTGCAGGCACTTCAAATGGATGAGGACTTGCGCTCGAATTGATATGGTAAAACCGATGCCATCGTTACTATTGGCATCATTATGTATCAAGCTGAAATTCAGATATGGTAATAAGCGTTTTGTTTCCGACACAAGTTGTAAGCGGCCGACCAATCACAACAGACTGGTTCATCTGACCGAACCATTTTCATACGCTATTAGAAATGAGGAGATGCTGCAATGTATATTATGAGAAAATGAAAGTGCATAATAGGGTGGTCATTAAAAACAAATATCACTTTTGGCCACTACTGCATATTCAAGTAATTGCTGTTAGGAAAAAAATCAATAGATCCGGACAAAAAAAATAAATGTGACGTTACTTTAAAATTAAGCATTATGAATTATTAAGTAGATAAGATAAACTTCAACTCGCTAAGTGTCATAATGAAACCAAATAAGTGTTTTCCTGTGATCCTGCAGGAATGAGTCATGTTCTCCTGTCGACACGCTCAGCTCCGTCTGAGTCCTCCAGCTGGAGAATCTCTCCCACATCAATGAGGTAAAGTCCTCTCAGTGTTAACGGCCTCACTTTCAACCAACACAACCAACTGCTGTGTATTTGTGAGCGTCACAATGAGCCATTCAAAGTGCTTTATCTCCACCACACAGCTTTTTACTGCCTCAGACTCTACAATGCACAGGACGAACAGACTCCGTTTTGAAGAGGAATTTGCTTAGCAACTCGAGCCACAGCGATCTCATTAAACAAACCGGTGTGATAATAAATGTGGAGATATTCGCATTTTATATCTCAGGGGGCGCACAAGAACCGTCTGTGTTGTGCTTTGTTGCTTAGAACCTTGATTACGTTTTTGTCTGTGCTAAACTATCAATGACGCTGTATAAGCAATACATAGTATACTGATTTAAAGCTTCATAGGTCATAAAGCTGAATGGTTTAACGTAAGAAAAAATGTCTTGGAGTTTTATCCAGTGACATGCAACAAAAAGCATTAAGTGGAGCAATTTAATGGATCAAAAAGTAGAAAATGAATGAATGAATGAATGATAAGCTGACTCTTTTATTTCACTGTAGTCTAGAATATACTATAGTTTAGCTCTATTAAGTGGCTGGTTTCTCAGAAATATCCTCTGTAACTCTGACTTCCGACTGGGAGAACAACAACTAGAGAAGAGAAGCAGAGTAGACAGGACAAAGGCAGCAAATTAGAGAACGAGAGATCAATAGACTGTGTGTTATTTCCTTGATCTTTTAAAGTGCCTCATTATGCTTTTTATGCATAATTCCTGCTCGAACCTACCTAGGTTTGTCACACATTTGCATAATGCCAGTCTATGGTCTTGATTGGCTGCTGGCAAACAACGTCTAGTTTGACCGGCTCTCAAACGGTAGTTGTAGCTGAGGCCCGGAAGAGTTTGGTTTGTGTTATCGACACGTCGAGAAGATGCTGTTTTCTGTTCTGTGCAAGAAAATCCACTTTACTGCACTTCCAAAGAATGAGGAATCAGGCGCTAATTGATACGGTAAAACCAAAAACCGCCATCGTTACTGTTCTTATTAACTGTGAATCAAACGCTGTGCTGAAATTCAGATATGGTAACGGCCGTTTCATTTCCGACACGTGCTGTAAGTGGTAGACCAATTACAAAAGACTGGGCCGTCTGAGCAATCACAGCAGAGTAGACCAATCACAACAGACTGGGTCGTGTGACCAATCAGCACAGAGTAGACCAATCATAACAGACTGGGCCATCTGACCAATCAGAGGAGAGTAGACCAATCACAACAGACTGGGCCGTCTGACCAGTCAGAGCAGAGTAGACCAATCACAACAGACTGGGCCATCTGACCAATCAGAGCAGAGTAGACCAATCACAACAGATTGGGCCGTCTGACCAATCAGAGCAGAGTATGCTTTAGGAGGGGTTTAGAGAGACCGAATCCTTTATTGAATCGTTTCAGACACAGTGAGGAAAGAGCTAATGCTGTTAATGTATATTTTGAGAAAATGTAAGTGTTTTTGACCTTTGATGCATGTAAACTAATTATAGGGGACTCCAAAACAAAATTAGGAACCTTTTAAATAGCACAACAGGGGAACTTCAAGACGTACTATGAAAACACACTGTAACTTCTGGAACTATTTTTCCATAGCTTTAAAGGTAACTTTTCTGTTGCACTATGCAGAGCATGTCGCTCTCTGTTGCAACGTGAGCCTCTGAAGAGGAAATGGGGCAAGAAGAGAGGTTGCATTACATATGCATGTTTAATGAACGCAAAAAAAAGAAAGAAAGATCTTGTAAATTAGAAACCACTAGCAGCATATTAGGCTCTGTGTTTGCTGTTTCATGAAGTGAAAATGTTTATTTGAATATATTCATCAGTGTTATTTTAGTAGTATTTAGATAGTATTATAGTTTTAATTAACTTTTTTTCCATATTTTTTTGTTCATTTTTTGTAATTTTGTTATGCTCTTTTGTAATTTTCTTATTTTTCGGATTTTTCTTCTGTATATCAGTTTCAGTTTTCAGTTAGTATTTTTAGTTCTCAAAGTTATTTCAGTTAGTTGCAAAGGCAAGGTTTTTTTTATTTATTTCTATTTAGTTTAAGTTTTTCATTAAATATATAATTTTATTTAACAAAAATGCTTTTTAATAGGTTTAGTTTTACTTGACGATAACAACACTGCTGTTCACAATGAAAGCTCCTACAATTTGAAAACCAATTTAATGTGGTTTCCAAAACTGACATCAGTTGCAGTGATGATGTGTGTTCATGCATTGAGCTGGAGACGCAGAGGGAGGCCACTGGCGTCATTCACACTGTTGCCATGATGAGGAAACCGCTACGCAATAAATATCCAATTAAAAGACCTTGTTTGTCTCAGCAAAACATGCCAGCTTAACGTTCTTAACGACGTCCTGACGAAGAACGGGAGTAGCCAGCCCTCGCTGCTACTGTGCTTGTGTTCATCAAACCTCTCTGAGACTGTTCTGAGAACAGTGTGAATGTGTGCTTTCTCTCAGTAGCACTGTAATGTGACTCTCAGCTCCAGTTGAATCCCACCCAAGGGAGACCATTAGCTCACGTTCAGCACAAATTTGTGAGCGCTTGCCATTGTCTGAAGAGACACACGCGTAACCACATGGGAAGTGCTATAAATGTTATTTAAAGCCAGCTTTTCCACAGTTTAAACATCATTTGAAGGATTTATTGAATCTGTGGTATTGCGGCTGTACAGAGATGGTCTGTGAGCGTTTTTCAGACATCGGCATGAGAACGAAAAGTAGGTCAGTGCACCTAATGGGCATTTTCCACTTAGGAAATTGTGAGAATGTTGAGGCGTATGGAAAGATTTTCTTTTTATCCTGCATCCGATTAGAGGAAATTTAAATGGGAGGATGATGATGGGGCGTGAAGGACCTTGTCTGGCATCCAAACCTTTAAGTTCTCCAATACTGTGCCACTGAACATGTCACTCGCCAGCGCCTCCTCATGGATATGGTCTGTCAGTGCAGCTAGTTTGCTCTTATGCTTTATCAAAGGCCCTAATAAATTATACAGTTCAGAGCACCTCTTTGAAGAGATCTGTTTTGATTATAAAAAGATCCATCTTATATCAGCTTTTTTGTTATTAGACAAATCTGTGTGACAAATGCAAGATGATTAAAAAAATGTCTAGTTAAAATTTTGAACGTTAGGCCATGAACACGTTTGAACACGTTAGGCCATCTTAATCTTAACTAAATGTATTTAAAATATTATTTTAAAACTTTAAACATCATAAAATTTGATTGGTTTTACCATCCGACATCTGACAACCTGAAATGCCTTCCCATCAGTGTTATTTTAGTATCACAGAGATACAATTTAGTTTTTATTAATAGTTTTGAATTAGTTTTTATATTTTCTTTTTTCATTTTCATTTTAGTTAATTTTTTTTCACTTTTATTAGTTTATATATATATATACTTATCAATATATTTATATATAGCCTATATATAAATATATATATTTATCAATTTTTATTTCAGTTTTAGTTTTGAGTTATTTTAGTACATGTACATGTTAAACTAAATGAAAATGAGAAATGTTTCAGCTTTTTTTATACATGTTATTTTATTTCACTTAATGTTTATTTTATTTAAAGTAAAAATGTTTTATTTGATGTTTATAGTTCTAGTTTTACTTTTAGCCAACTATAACCCTACTTGCCATGTCATAAGGTTTTTAAAACATGAATAATATTATTTATTTAATACTAATTATTATTTATAATATTATTAATATAAAATTCATATTTTAAAAATAAAACTGCTTCCCTGCTTTTTCATCTAAAAAAACAATAATAGTAATAATTTTATTCTAGTCTTTTGACCAACATCTTTTTCAAAGACAATCTTCAGATCTTCTCTGTCTGTTATAGTGATGGTGCGCTGGAGGAAGAAGAGGGCAGCGTCGTTCCGAAAAGACGTTCAGCTTCCTGTCCAAACCCGAATGTATTGGGTCTGAGTGTGTTTAATACCTCCCCCAGTGCAGCTCCTCTCCCCAGCATCACTAATGACCAGCGAAGGACCTCTGCTCAAGACCCTGTAGCATTCCGTCACAGAGGTTCAGTCCTGACAAGAGTGATGAGGAGAACAATAACAGAGAAGCAGAAGGAGGAGGAGGAGGAAGATGAGACAGAGGAAGAGTTGCACCTTTATGCTGTATCTCCATCGTCCCGAATATTCCCTCACCTACAGAGCTCCTGGAGCAGCTATATCATAGTACGTGTGTGTGTGGAGTCCATTTCTGTCATAGCTTCTGGGTTTTTGTGTTTAATGGTCAACATTCAAGTCGATTCATTGTAAGTAATGCAATTAAAATAATGTTTAATGTTGTTGTTTTTATAATGTTTTTTGTAGAGATCAACTTTTATGCTGGACCCAGTGTACAGGCGGAGATGTGGCATATCCTCCTCTTCTCCTCAGAGACAGAAATATCACAAGATCAGGTATATCTGCTATATATCTGCTATATGCTGTATCTATCTGACTGAACCGTACATATTTGTGACCCTGGGTCAATTTTTGGAAATTGAGATGTATACATCATCTGAAAGCTGAATAAATAAGCTTTCCATTGATGTAGTTCAATGTTTGTTTGTTAGGATAGGACAATATTTGTCCGAGATACAACTATTTGAAAATCTGGAATGTGAGGGTGCAAAAAAATCGAAATATTGAGAAAAATCGCCTTTAAAGTTGTCCATTTATGTTCGCGACTGTGCTGCTTTCACTCACAAAAATAAATATTTTATATATTTACAGTTGGAAATTTACAAAATATCTTCATGGAACATGATCCTACATGACATATATGCATGCATGCAGTTTTAAATGCACAGGCTAAGAAAGTGTCTACTAATGTGTTTCCAGCTGGGAGCGGACGTGTCACTTGTTCGGTCAGTTGAGTGGAGAGCTGTTACAGGAGAGCATCAGTCTGGAGAGTCAGTATTTACTCCTGCAGGAGCTGCACACGGCCACATACCGCAACCCCACCATCAAAAAACTCTTCTGGAGGGTAAGATGCTGCTTAATGCATTAGTGTTTACATGCACTTCAAAGGAACGGTTCATCCAAAAATGAAAATTCCTCTTTTATTTGCTTCTCAGTCACCTGACCTTTATCCTTTCCTGGTGAAAACTCTGTCTGAAAGCTCTCAGGGCGACCATGGAGGAGTTCACACAGCTGACAGACTTCTGTAAGCCTCGTAATAAGAAAACTAGACATAAAACTGGTCATGTGACACATGCACATGCCAGTCAGTCTCATAACAAGCTAAACTATCCATGTTTATAGTTTAAACAACTTTGTAATGACCCCAGGTTGGCATTTTATAACTTACAGTACACCCCAGAACCAAGCACGTTTTCATGATCGGTGCTGTAGGTTTTATTGTAACGCATGAAGTCGCTACTGCTTTTGAGGACATTAAGATAAAGATGATGTGTCAATGTTCTGCAGGCTTTGTACTTTAGTGGTTCAGATATTAAGCCTGATGTTCAGGGAAACAGAGATTGAACCGACAAGACTCAGCATGCTGATGGCCAAACAGTAAGTGATTCTACCATGGCAATAATATCAGTCTGCTCTGCTCATTAAATCTTATTTAAATGAGACTTGGCTGTTGTTTAATGCAGAGGGGCTCTTACAGCGGACATGCTGCTGGCTCTAGTGTGTGATCCGGATCTTCAGCTGCCAGACTCTGCCAAGGACTCCAAATCTTCAATTACTAAGGTATAAAAATGTAATATTTTGTCATTATTTACTCACCCTGTCTACCTAGTGTGAGGAACAGACAAAAACAAATCTTTTTTCTTTTTTATATGTTTTGATTATATAAATGAATAATAATCAATTAATTTATGATAAGTCAATTTAATTTATGATAATGAAATGTCTTTGTGTGTCGCAGATGCAGCATCTGCAGGCGGACTATCTGGACGCGGCATCTGCGTTGCTGTTTGAGGTTGTTGTTCTCTGTCAGGAGGTGAGTAGCATTTATATATATATCAAAACTGGAGGGGATATTTGTTTTTAATTACCCTACTAGTTTGATTAAACCATCAAAATATGAGGAGAATATATATATTCTCAGGTATTTATCAGGTATTTTTCAGGTATAGAACAGGTATTTATCTAACAAAATTATTTGACAAAAAAAGGCCAAACTATAGGTTTTATTTTAATATGCAAAAACAAAAAAATGCATAGAAAAACAAAACGCTCAAAGGAAAAGCATAAATTGACTACAGACAACATAATCATTTTGTTGGTTCGCTCTTGTTTTTGCACGTGTCCATACATTTTCTTTTTCTTTTGTTTTTTTCTCCATAAATTCTTTGTATGACAGCCTGGCCTAAAAGTATGTCATCACAATTTAAAAAAATTTACTCCAAGCAATAGTAATTGTAATTTAGTAATATTTTAATCAGGGTGAGAATGTCATTTTTCCTAGGCTCGATATCACTCTGCTTTACTTGTCTCAATTGTGTTTCAAAGGCTAGTCGCACACCTTCACTGGGACATTTCCTTACCATTGGCTGGGTGTTTCAATTGCTTAAACCTCATCCATTCTTAGTAAGTATAGAACCATTTAATTTTCATGCACATTTGCATAAATCCACATGATTAGCATGCCTATATCAGAACGAATGTTTGAACGTACCTCCCTCTAGAGCTTCATAATGTGATCGTCCTGTTTGGTTTTCTCTATCGCAGCTCCCGTTTGTTGGATATCAGGCCCAGCAGGTGGTTCTGGTTCTCTCAGGCCCGCAGTTTCCGGTCAGCCCGTCTCAGGCGGTTCTTCTGTACCAGCGATTCCATGTTCTGTTAGCCTGTCTGCAGCACAGCACCTGCTTGAGCAAATACATCAGGACAGGATTCAAGGAGGAGTTCAGGTTCTTCATGAGCTTCGTCAAGTCCAATTTTTTTCAAGGCTAAGACAGGGCTGTCATATTTTAAAAATCCTCTTTTTTTATAGGTACTACGTGAAGATGTCAGGGCTGGAGGACAAACTGCCTCATCACTACCCCATCAGTCAGCCCGCCCAGAGCCTTCTTTCCCAGCTCCTCAGTCTGGTTCTCCAGAAACCCTGAGCTCTGCTGCCAGTGTGCATCTGTCTCTATCTTTCTGTCCCTCTCAGATTGAATTTCTTATTTCTGCATTGTAAAAACAATAGAAGTTTTTTTCCGCCACAGAATAAAATAAATAAATAAGGTAATTGCAATGTTTTATCCCGTAATTATGAGTTTATCACAATTCTGACTTTATATCTCGCAATTCTGAGTTGATATCTCGCAATTCTGTTTATTTCTCGCAATTCTGAGTTGATATCTCGCAATTCTGTGTTTATTTCTCGCAAATCTGACTTTTTTCTCACAATTTGAGTTTATATCTCAGAATTTTTACTTTTTTCTCGCAATTCCGAGTTTTTATCTCAATTTCAATTTTATATTTTGCAATTCCGAGTTTATATCTCGCATTTCTGGCTTTATTTCTCACAATTCAGAGTTTATATCTCGCAATTCTGGCTTTATTTATCTTATTCTGAGTTTATGACTCGCAATTCTCAGAAAGTCAGAATTGTGAGATAAAAATTATTTTTAATAAAATAATTTTTTTTTTTTTTTTTTAATCCATGGCGGAAACAAGCTTCCATAAAAACAGATGCACAGGTGTTCTCATATGCGAATATGCCTTTGAATGAATATGCTGCACTTTAAGATTGAATTCAAGTCTTGTATTGTGTCTTACTGTGTGTTGAACAGAGACTGCAGGATTCCACTCTGTTTAGCATATCGCCTTTGTCTACACTCAGGATTATTATCACTGTAATATGTGTAAAATATCAAAGATTTAATGGGAAGTCAACACATAGTACATGAACATCACAGATCATTTAATATATGGAACTATTTATTATATATAAATATAAAAAGATGGATGTCTAATGGCACTTTTTAATGAACAAATTCAGGTTTGGCAGACCTCTATAATATACGAGACTGATCACAGTATTATCACCTAAATGTGAATCTTCTTCATACATTTACTGTAAGTAAAGCCTCTGGTATGAATGCACTTGTTTATTTATTTAGTTGTTGTTTGGATGCACTCTCTATAAGACTGTACTAATCTTCAGGAACTCTATGTACCCCAAGGCCTCAAATTAAAAATAACAAATATTTTAAATAAACATTTGTTTCTCTGTCTCATTTTTATAAACCCAAATTGTTGAATGAAGATGTGTGTTTCTGCAACTATGAGCACTTTTAACCCTGTAGACTTAAATAAATAAACTGAAACTGTATATAAATGCATCACATGAATGTCATTTTAAAAGCCCAGGCTAAAAGTTATGAAAAATAAAACGTTTTGCCATAATATATATATTTGCATATATATTATGTTTTTATTTTGTTATGCAGCTGATATTACTGTTCTAATGCAAAAATACATTGTTTTTGCCAACTTGATGGTCCAAAATGTTCAGTTAAAACAATTAAAATAAAACAACTATACAATAACTTTTGAGGAAAATAATTATGTGCGACAAATTCCTTGGGTGTTTAAATTAATTAATTTTAATAAAACGAATCGCAGTTGAAGGAACATAAAAAATATAACAAATAAGAGATGAATATGATGAGAGGACAGAACGGGAACGGGCGTTTTTCGGTTATTGTACTGGGGGAATGTTTTCCAAGACGCACCGGAAACAGCGTGGGGTTATTGAAGCATTATCAAGATCTTTTGAACTTGTAAGTCGAAGTTTATCTTTGCATTTGTCTTTCATATAAACAGCGAAGACGATATAGATTATACATCGTAGGTATAAAGCGTACAATCACCATTACATGTGTCTTCTAATCGTGACTAGTTGGTGTACGTGAATGGCGGGAGATTAACATGTGTTTCTTGATTGGATTTGCTGAAAGTAGGATACAGAATAAATCTTAAATAATTAAAGTATAAAACTAGTAATGAAAAAATTATATTATTGAGGATATTGTAAAGAATGTTTTACCTTGAACTACATCATGACCTTGCTGTCTTTATAGGTGGAATGCGAATAAGGCAAATGATCTATTTTCAACATTACTTTTACGTAGTTTATTTCACGTACACTATTCCTTTATTACTCTGATAACGCCATTTTTCTTTCACAGGGTGTTTGACCTATCAGCAAACATCATAGCACCATCCACCAAGTAGAGAAGATGTTGAGAAATGCCTCCACACAGGTAATGAAACAAAGATGTAGATGGGTTCATGTTTGCTAATAAGGATTACTATAGGCTGACTATTTTTACTCTTTCCTGACAGATACTTAAACAGTTTGTCCGACACAGGACCACAGATGCAAGTCTGATCTTGGAGAGATGTGAGTATCTGTCGATCATTGTGTACAGTCTACTACACCAGGGGTTTTCAAATTGGGAGCTGCAAAGGTGTACAAATGGGTCTGAGGAAAAGTTCAGAGAAAAACAGTGCATAAATAAATAATAAAAAGATTTAACTAACTATAATAAATATACCTGATTAATTTTGAACGATACACGTGCTTGTCTTTGGACAACTTTTATGAACTCTTTTGATCCACTTCAAAATAACTTCACTTCACAGTCAGTTGGTACTACATTACTATAATATTGAAGATTAAAATGAACTGATTTGTATATAAACACTCCAGTTACACACAAATATAAACATTTAAATTGTGGCTGTCATAAAACTGACAGATTTATTCAAACGCAAGTAAATATAAGCTAAAAACAGTAAAATATATAATCAATATGTAATATAGTGCATAGTATATTTAGCAAAAAGCTCCTCTCTAGAGTTAATTTTTCTAGCTGACTAGTGAGTTTATGGTCATTGAATGGCTTTTCTGAGGTAAATTTAACATTACATTGTTCTCAAGCTGTTTTATTGACGTCTTTCACAATTGATGTGGTTGCAACACTGAGCGATTACATGAGACATGACTCGGATTTTGGTTCTCTTTGCTGAAAGTCAATCTCTTTGCTTTGTCTTTTACCAGCTATTAACAAAGTGCAGCTTCTTGGGCGGGTTGGGCAAGACCCCGTCATGAGACAGGTGGAGGGCAGAAACCCCGTCACCATCTTCTCCATGGCAACCAACGAGATGTGGCGGTCCGGGGAGGGAGAACCCACAAATACAGGTGATAGTTTAAAGATGAATCTGTGTGCTCGTTTTTATTTCTGTTGATTCTTTATTTATTTTATTTTTAGTCTATGGATTGGACCAGATTTACAATTACTGCAGTTTGTATTCTGTATATAACTGTATGAGGCAAATGAATTTTTTTAATCTATTATAAGATACAATAGTTTTTGGTTGTTAGATGAAGAGATAATGTTTTAATGTTGATAACAAATTAACTCTAGTTTTCAGATATGCTTTATGTGAGAAAATTGTCTTCATGGTGCAAATATGTGGACTGTTTAAACAAAATTTAGATATGTTCCTCCTCACTCACCAGTCAATGATCATAAAGTCAGCATGAAACAGAAGTTGGCAATGTCTTTTCTTCCCTATTGTGATGTGTATATAAGAGAGAAACTGCTTCTGGAACAAGAACAAATGTAGGGCGGGGCTTGTTTATAGGGAATGATTGGATGGATGTGGTTTGCTATTGGCTCATGTGAGTGACAGGTGGCCCCGCCCTCGTGCCGCTAAACATGTCATCAGAGAAAAGATGTCGCAGGAAGAGGGAGGGGAAGTTATTTTGACTAAAGATTACAAGGAATATGATTTATTTATTTTTTTTATAATGATGTGCACTGATAAATCATTTATAATAAATACTAAAAGATTCCATTAAAAAAATAAGAATTGTCCATTTTGATTTCATGGTGACTTTAATAAACTAATAAGAAAGGTTATTCTAATTTTTAATACATTTTTTGCAGGAGATGTCACCCAGAAAACAACATGGCACAGAGTTTCAGTATTCAAACCAGGCCTGAGAGACGTGGCGTATCAGTATGTAAAGAAAGGGTGTGTTTCCTATTTGTTTTTGAGGCATTTATGAATATAAAAATAAAACATACTGCTATTAACCTGTGGTCAAACTTATTTTCAGGTCTCGAATTCTTGTGGAAGGAAAGCTCGATTATGGAGAGTACATGGATAAAAACAACGTCAGGCGACAGGCAACAACTATTATCGCAGGTCAGACTTTTGGTGCTTTACCACAGTCTCTTTTTTTATGTTTTGCTTTAATGATTAAAAAATTTACTAAGCATCATTTGTGTTTTTTTTTCTCCACAGATAATATTGTGTTTTTAAGTGAGAATCTGCGAGAACAGTAGTGAAGACGCCTTCCCAGACTTTAGGAACCAAAAGAAGATATTTTGTATAGCGTTATTATGCTCTTACATCAACTTTTTTGAGTATCTTTGTGCCTGCCCTTAACAGTCATACATAGGCAAATGAAGTAATGTTGTTGTTATGATTGTCAGGCTGTCTTATTCCCGACAGAGGGCGCTAGCAGGATGCACTTTGACATGTAAACACACAAACACACGTTCCAGTCACATGAACTGGATTTGACTCTTTGTAAAATAAATAAAAATTGCTCAATTTTCCTTTTTGACTTCTGAAACATACCATATGTTAAAAAGCCTAATATCTGAAATTATGTTTAACAAAATCACTTCCAATTTGTTATACTGTACTGTCGTGCTAATGTTCATGAATAAATGTAGTAGCCTACTAGTTTGTCAAGAATTTGTTGTGAATACTCTCGTCCTCCACGTACAGCACATGTAAAATACCTTCTGGTTTCAGAAAGTTTAAAAAAGTTACCTGTATGAAACTGAGAGAACATTAGTTTCATTTCTTCGTTTTGTTTTTCAGTCATATTCATTTGTTTGGGCTAATTTTACCCATTGACTTAATGCAGTCGTTTAGTTCTATTTTTTCTGCCTCCAGGATATTGTGTTGTTGTTTTTTTAGTGCGCTTTAAAATAAGAGTAAGTTCACATTTCAAAATATTTACCCGCAGTACGAATCCGTTGACAGCAATAGGAGTTGAGGCGGTGCACACAGTTTGGTACTCTTGGCTTTACACGGTTTGTCAAAGAGATAATGCGGAGTCATTCCTAATAGGAGCAATTTCACGTCAATCATACAGTAGCGCTCTCCTATTGGTCAGGCTGTTTGTTAGTCTTCCGTGATTTTCGTACTTCTCAAAGTGAGGTGAGCTTTAAACGTAACAGCGCATCTTATTGGTTGACGCATGGATTCCAAGGGCGGGACCTCAGATAGTAAAGTTTGAGTATTTTAGGGCAAATTTATACGTAGTTTTTTCAAACAGCGTAACAAAATACAAACCCCTTTAAAGGCCATATTTTATTATTTGTTTGGAAACATCTGAAACATTCCCTGAAAGAAGTATAGTCCACAAACGGTCTTTTGTAAACAAATTTTGCCATTCCCATCATTTCCCCGCCCCCAAATTCCTACTCGCCTGTGAAGGGGCGACATTTCTCAAGGAAGCTGAGAGGAAAGTTCCGTGAACAGTGGCGACAAACTTGTAATCAACTTTACGTTGACAGTAAAACATTCACTTTGAATCGAACGAGCCATTTAACGGATACATTATCGCTATCGCTGACAAATAGTCGTTTGTGGAGCCGTTGAAGCGACTGCGCCTCAGTGACGGTTTAGTACAGACGCAGATCGAGGCATGGAAATTATGGATATCGGGGAACCGTTTTTACACTGGGACAAAAATCTCAGCGAATTGTCCGAACCCGGGGAAAGCGACATTTTATACAGCACTGTAAGTGGGGATCTCCTCATGGTTCCGTAGCATGATTGCCATCTTTCACTTCGCATGTTTTGATGTGTTGCAACTAGTGTCAGATCATCCAGAACGCATTTAAATGGCTCTAAACCTTATCATTTACAACATTTAGTCGTACAAATAGTGTTTATTTGACTTGATCGCTCACTGAGAAACTTTAAATGAGATCTGTACGATTACTAATGTGCCATGGGTTCCACTTGGCTCCAAGGGATAAAGTTCAGATGGTGGAGTTGACTGGATCATAGTGCAGTGCTACACAAAGTAATGGTTTTTTAACCCATATGGATAAACTCAGAATGTAGGCCTCGAATCTTTGAAGTGTTGTTGCAGGTTATGTAATAATAGGTTTGAGTTCCAACTTCTGCTCAAAGTGGCCTCTACTTGATGGGTAGACTGCTGACTAATTAGGGGGTTCACAGTGGGTAGTTGCAAAGGGAATTTGGTAGTTGGTGCATGTACTTTTTTTATTCAACATGAAGATTTTAGTTTAAAATGTATCTGAATTCATAAGGGAAAGTGCATTTTTGGTCTTATATTTTTTAAACATTTTTAAATCCTTTTTATCTGAACTGATTTTTTAAATAGTCCTGATGGTGTAATGTAATAACTTTTTTTTTCTTTTTTTATTATAAATGTATTTATACATGTATACATATTCCATGTAGTCTTTTAACCATTATGAACTCAAAATAATTAAAAAAATGTTTTTTAAAATGCAAGCAAGTCACACCACAGGACATGTCAACTTTATGAAAGTAGCCTATTTCATGTCTACTACTCAAATTTATGATATGAACAACACATCGAAGGAGGTTAATTGCACAAATGTGGTAAGTTGCAAGCAGTTTCTAAGCAAGAGATCCCATTACCAGACGAGGCATGTTACTCTTTTCCAGACAGCATCAAAGCAGGCGTTGGAGGTACAACAGTGTGGTGTGTCTGGGATTCAAAAACTGACAGGATCAGGGCGGTAACATGCACTTCCATGAGAACTGTATATGCTTTGTGAAGGTTGAGGAATGGTTTACATTCTCCTTCACCTTTAGAACAGAACGAGGTCTTTGTTTAAGGCCCCCATCAGACCCCCCCCCCCCCAAACACATACATGCTCCCCCACCTCATTGGTCTCTATGTGCCAGTTCCCCTCACTTTCACTCTTGCTCCCCAGGGTTTGTTGACATGGAATTCCACACAACAACGCAAACTGTTCTCAGTTGGAGCTTTAAGCTCCCCTGAAGCTTACTTTTGTGGACTCGGTCTGTTGCATACATCTGTTAACATTATGCATGTTGCATCTGCGCCGTGTCCTTCTGCATTATGAGTCAGCTGCATTGCTGTGGTGTGCCAGGTGACTTTCAGATTTGAATTTATGCATATCTGAAGCCAATCTTCTGACTATATAATATTTGAGGAATGCAAACATGCCCTTTTTATGACTTAATAGGCCCAATTATTGTCTTCTGTTCCTGAGAGTTGCAATTATGTCTTCTTTGTCAAATGGGAAGAACTTGTATAAAAGGATAGCCTATGTGTTTGTACTTTCCTGCAATTACTCTTTAAGCAAAGACTCTTGAGTCGTCATATCTCAGGTGATTAAAAATAGTAAAAATAACCCAAGGCTCATTCCTCCCTTAAGACAGGGGTTAAGGAGATGCTGAGGGGAGCAGTTCAGGCATCATGATCAGCATTTCTTAGTGCTGATAATCACACTGACACGATTAGCCTGGAAAGCACATTATCTCCTGCAGACTGGGGCCTTGTGGCAACCAGATGTACTTCCTGAGCCACTCGAAAGCCATTCTTGGTTTATGGCAAATATGAGGAAAGGCATGCTTTAGCAAGAGCATGTGCACTAACCTGTTTAGTACTGAAGACAATCGTTACCACCCAGTTTTATAGCATTTGATGATTAATGTTATGATCAGCTGAGAACACTATCAGTTCAGTAGAACTTTCATAGAAAGGATTTTCATTCAGCCTGATCTATTTCTTCTACACTGTTTTTTATTTATTTATTATTAATACCAAGAATATAATTTTGGAAAACTCTTTTCTATTAGCTATGATACCAGTATCTGCATTAAGGCAAGATGGTTCATATCTGTGCATGCCAGTTAACTAACTATAGGACTGTGTAATTGTGTTATACAATAGAAATGCGTCAGCTGTTAGTGATTTTGTTGGACCGGTTATACCAGCTCATCCTATGAGACTCAATTGAATAAAATTTTTGCATTTTTTTGTGTGTTTCATAACATGAAGCTGTTTTTGCATTGATACCAGACTTATCTTTCTTTTGTTATGAATGAAAGTACCTTTAATAGATGTATTTGTAATGTTATTAATGTTAAGCCATTGAATTTCTTGCATGGATAACATGACGATATATGACTCCCTCAACATTCCCTCTCTTTGGTCACACACAATCAGTGATGTTAAACACTGGACTGACGAAGATATCTTAAGAAAATAAGTTGTCTGTCTCGACCGTAGAGGCGGTGTCTGATTGTAAACTCCAGCACAAGAGTCTGGCCTCACATCTGGTTTGTGCTGCTGATATTGTGTTTCCAAGATCTCGTGTGACTGGAACAGACCGAGAGGCTTCAGTGGTCAACTCGTGTCTAACATCACAACAGTTATTTCCATCGAGAGGTACATCCATTTTAGTTCAAGATCTTGTATTGACAATGCAAGAGTCAAGCACTCTGTTAAGTCTCCTCCAGCACATCCCCAAAGACTTTAAATGAATTTAAGGTCTGGCCAATTCATGTGTGAAAATGATTCTTCATGCTCCCTCCCAACCATTCGTTCACAATTTGAGCCTGATGAATCTTGACATTGTCATCCTGGAATATGGCCATGATGTGTCTTCCTACACGGTTGTTTAAGAAAAGAAAAGCTAAACTATCCACCAGTTAGGGTTAGAAGAACTGTTGGCAAAAATAATCACTGCAATAATGATCCAATCATAGACTCTTAAGCATTCGCCTATTTAGATCCAAACAGTGACTTGTATATAATACATTCAAGACGCTTTAGTAACTGCAAAACTGCATTGTGTCGGTGAGATTTGAATGTGTAATTTTTATACACATAAATAGACTGCATGATGAATTTGGGCATGGCAGTTTATTGACAGCATCCTGGTGTTTTAATATGTGTGTGCACAGTGGATGGCGTGTCAGGGCAGACTGAACTTGTAGCCCTGAGCTCTCTGACATTTTGATAACATTTGTCACTCAGGAGTCACGTGGTATTCTTTACAGCGCCGTGCTACTGATGACTCAAGCTTTAGTGGAGCGGTCTTGCGGGACGGGAGGGGGACGAGTCTGCTGGCAGGCGGTCTGTAGTGAGAAACCCTCTGTCTCTCTGCTCTCTGTGGGCCGGGCGGACACAGGCCGGGACTGTTCTCCGAGAGGGCAGGGTTTCTGTGAGGCCCGGCGCCCGTCTTTCTTGCAAGCTGCATCATTCTGCGATGCACATTCTTGCTCTTTTGCTCTGAATGGATGGTTTGTATGAGCTGCAACTCGAGCCTGAACCTTCTCTGAGCGCACACATATTCATTACTCATTCATTTTCTTCATCATGATCTTGTGGTTTCACTAGGTCTTGTCTAAGTGCCCCTCGGAGGCCGATCTTTCTTTTTGATTCAAACAATGTATTTTTGGTGGTGGGGAAGTTGTAATGGAGGTGTTGGGATGCGTGAAAGGTTATTAGCTTTGGGAGTATAATGTTGCATGAGAACCTCTATTTTTTGAGAACAAAGCCACTGATTTTGTTAGTGAGCTGCAAGTTTGCCCCCCCCCCCCCCCCCACACACACACACTTATTTTATAATTTGTTTTGCAAAATAAAAGGGGAATTGAATGTTCTGACTCACATTAAATGAATCTAAAACGTTTCAGTCTGTATTTGCTGACTTGATATTATATGTATATATTTCAAACCTAAAATATTAATGTTAAAAAAAAGTAATATATACCATGGTATGGTGGTATGCGTCGCTCATTTATGTCATTGCTACTTGTGTATTGGACATAGAGGGAGTCTTTCACTCCGTTCAGTTTTACTGTTCCTCCTCTGAAAGAGCAAATAGTGGGTGATCAAGTCTTTCCAATCAATCCAGATTGGATTTTTGTTTTCCGCCGTCGCTGCTTGTTTACATCCAGTGCACTTTAAGGTCACTATTGACCAGATGTTGATTACAGAGGAGCCGTTTCCTGGACCCCTGGAGTTCCAGAAGTCGCAGACGCCACTGCAGTTTCAGCGCATCACTCTCTGCTGGGGGAAGGGAGGATGGGACGTCCCTGAATATGGAGGATGTGTTCGGTCTTGTTTTGAATTTACAGCACAGTCGCTATCGAGGCCTCTTCCCTGATATAATCTGAAGCCGCAGCTGCGATGGCACACATTTCACGCTCGGCCCCAACAGTTGCGCACAAGCAGCTTGAACAAGAGCCAAGCGAATTCAAAACACACTCAGAGAGGGTGGAGTGAATCATGGAAAAAGTGATGGACTTCTGGTGGGATTTGTCTTTTGGCACAAACAAGATTTGCAATGTGAACTTTAGAATAAGATACACAACTTTTCCCAGAAAAGTCACATTTATTTATATAGCACTTTATACAATACATTGCTTTAAAGGGTTAGTTCACCCAAAAATGAAAATTCTGTCATTATTTACTCACCCTCATGTCATCACGTTAATTAATTATGATCTGATTAAGACAGGAACACCAGTTTCTCCTCAAAGTAACTTTATCATTCAACTTTGCCCTACATAGTGATGTAGTTTATTGGGAGTTGAGCTGTTTTGACTCACAGCAGCAGTCATTAAACACTAAACAGATGTCCAGTTTGACGGGTTAACTCAGAATTTGGGTCAAAAAGACCCTTGTTACCCAGTCAAATAAGGCCACCAGTTTTAATGCACAAAGCATTTAAATAGATCCGTCAACCACCCTGGAGAATTTTGTTTAAGAGGACAAACAAGCTGGATTTCCTCAAGCCTGTGATAAGTCTGAAGCGCTTCAGTCCAAAGTAAATCAATTTTTAGTGGCTAATATCAGTGAGTCAAGTCCAACTGTGCGTAATGGACAAGGTCCAGCCTCACGAGCGCTGATCTTTGTCTCCTGCGGGTTCAGCTTTCCTCACATCTGTTTTGCTGCTTAGAGTTGCGTCATCTGCGTCCAGATTTGGCTTGTAAACTTCCTCTTCCTGCGCACATATTCACGACCCCCTTAAGGGGAAAAAGATTACAGACCACTGTCGCCACCCCCAACGTCTCTGTCATCACTGGAGGAGCGGCTTCAACAACTATTCGACTCTCCAGCTGGGCAAAAACTCAGAAACCTTCCCCCCCAACTGAAACCACATGTACTTTACACCCATCCAAACTACGGACAAAGAAGCCTTCACTCCCAGAATCCACCCATCTGGATGCAGGCATTCATAAGTCTTACTCAAACAGCTGTGTATTGGGCACAACATTTTAGACGTGATTGAACAGCACAATTATTGCGGTCATCTCAAATAATTGCGATTAGATGATTAATTAATAATTGCGACTGGCCTAATGAAAATGGACAATCATATTTATTTCCGAGATAATGGTATTTAAATGAAGTATAGACTGTGCCGAATGCAGCGCACTTCTTTTCCATTGCCATCTGGTGAAGGAACTGATCCCAAACAGGCACTTAGAAGTGATTATTTCTATCCTTGAACCTTAGGAAACCTCACGTCCGTCCTCCTCCAAGTGAGCGGTCTCTTATATTCCTCTTAGAGAGCAGTCGACACCCAGCAATTTTCAGCAATCATCATAATCATCTTATCACACACTCAAGAGTGTCAGATGTAATTGCATATCGCCCGTGACTGATGCAGGAATGGCATAATAATATGGCGACTCTACAGTCATAACCCCACCATGAGAGAATTCATCAATTTTGCAGTGAAATGGAAATGACTGCTGTAAATGCACATAGAAGACGACAACTATGTTATGTCACCTCTGGATAACTTCACCCACTCCTGACCTGATCTGAACTGCTGCTCAATGGCGTTCTGTTGCTTCTCCGTTCTACATGGTGCTTGCCGTATAGATGTTTTTGGTCGAAGAAGACATTCCAGAAAAGCAGTTCTTTGCCAAATATGGAGTTCAAGCAAGTTCACAAGAGACATTTTTAGAGAACTGCTTATATGAACACATAGCCTACTTAAAATGTTTTTGGGGTGGGCGGCAGGCTCTGTTGAAACACCTGCATGCATTTCTCATGCACGTCCAGACGTTTTCTCACCGAGGTCGGCTGTCCAGACAGAGCTGCTGCTGAGTAACAAAAGTGGAAAATGTAGGACAAGGCATTCCTGAATGGCTTTGTCAATCCTGACTTGTTCTCTCTTTACTTCTTGATGTTGCTTTGTGTATTCATTTAGCTGTTTTCTTTTCTCTCTTTGTTTGTCTGTCTTTGACTTGGCTAACCTCTGGATCTGAGTCAGTCTGTAATTGATCCCATACGCTGGCTTCTCTCCATTTTGATCCCCAACTGCACCGCTTTCCTTCCTAGTTTGCTCAGTTTGCCTCTGTTTAACTCATCTCTCTAACGTGTTTCCTGGAGGCTCTTTTCCAAAAGACAGCATTCTTATGCATCTGTGTTTATTTGATAGTGTGCGCGAACGCAGGCGGTCGACACATGCGCTCTTGAAAGTTTGATCTTTGTCCAGTGTCTGCACTATATTTTTCTACAGAAGTGATGACCGCTAAAAATGTCTTATTGTAATTATTTTAAGCTGTATTCCTTTAAACTCTAAATTCTTCATCTTCAGAATAAAAGACTAAATTAAATCCATTCATCATCGATCGAGGCTCTTCAGAAAATTCCGACTAAATCACTCAATTCATAAGGATTAGATTTACGATCTCTTTATGAACTTTTTGAAGCGTCAAAGTGGAGGGACCGAAATCTCTCAGAAGTGTTTTTCAAAATGTTGCAAAATGGTTTTCAATGGCTTTTTCAAAATGTTCGTTTGTGCCATATATTTGTATGCTTATTAGAGTCATGGATACACTTTGTGTGGGGGAACTTATTCTGGATATGCAAAGTTACTCCACTTTACATATGAAGAGCATTCCAAATAATCACTAATGGCCTTCTTTTTCAGTTAGGCTTTTTTTTTTTTTCTGGAATAGATCCTCAGTTTTGTTTTTTCCCACTATGAACATGACCCCTCAAATGACATAATGTTGTCAGGCCGTTCTGTTTATCATTAATGTTAGCCAAACTGATCTATCTGCTTGGTGGCCTTGACAAGTACACTGTCAGTGTCCACTATGCACAGCAATAAGTATGCACTTCAACACACATGCATCTCAGCTTCTACCAGATACTGCCAAAAACGGAATAATTCGCTAACACAAGTAAGCGAAAAACATAGTATTCGAAAAATAGTAGGCGAAAAGTACCCGAATGACCTACTACTTGCCCATTTGATGGGCACTTTACTATCCCATGAGGTCACGGGAGAGGATTTGTGAATGGTGGTGAAGCAACTCTAGGTCACGTGACAATAACAACATGGTGGATGTAGTACGTTCAAATTTCATTCATACTATATAGAGCATACTTTTTTAAAGGTCACTAAGCAAGTTTCAAACCAAATGTATGTACCTGGCTACTATATAGTATGCAATTTCAACACGGTGTTGGTCTGTTGTGTTGGTATATTCCTGTCAGTCAGCAGCACCAAGTATCATATCCTGCTGTATCAGATTGTGCTAGTCAAAGCAGCATTGTTTGATCTTATAATCTGCCTTTGTTGGCTGAACCCAGAGACCTGCATATTGCACCATGCGTGACTGTACTGTGGATCCTGCTGGTTGTTCACATGAACAGATGCACATAGAGGAGACAGCAGTTGTTTGAGTGTGTGCATCTCAGAGCTGCATTGACCCTCTCCCTGTGGATGAGCTGCCTGGACTCTGACTCATCTGTGCAGATGGAGACCAGTCTGTTGTGATGGAGCTGCTTCAAATTCTATTGCTCTAGAATTGCTGTGCTTTCCTCAGACACCATTTGTAACCAATTCTATCACGCTTGTACAACTTTATCCCAGTGTTTCATTGTAAGTGCATTAAACATATTTTTTTTGTTTGTTTGTGTGGTAATCCACAGCAAGTCAAAAATGCTGAACGTGTTGAATTCAGACCATTCCTTCAAACTGCCCCTGAGGAGGAAATCTGATTAGGTTCTGCTGCTGTTAGAATATGGAGGAAACCGGCGTTTAAGTGATTTTATGTGATAAAATGGATGTCTGGAAGGGTTTCAGCCTGTCCAAACCTGTTTGAGGAGTAGGGTACCATGTTGAGGTGTTGTAACAAGGGCTGGAATGCACCGATAGGAATGCCAAGGAGATAATGTCTTTTTTGGACCCGAATCAAACCTTCTCATCGGAACGAGCCGTCTGCTTGGAATTTACAAAAATATATTCTTTAAATTGTTAATGCCTTTAGTTATCTTGGAATAAATGTAGAAATTCTTAAAACACTAATTTAATGAGATTACAAAATAGAATTGTATTTGGTTTATTTTTTCTTTACTTTTTTTCAATGTAATGTTTATTTAACCACGAAAATGTGACCACGTCAAGTGTAACTGGGACATTCATTTACATTTGATTTATAAAAATAAATAAAAAAACTGTGAGGACTTTGCGTCCTCGTTTCAGAACACCACTGTCTGTTCCTCCAGGCTATGGGATCTGATCTTCAAAGAGACCTGCTGATGTTTTATGATTTGCAATTAAGGTCTATTTCAAGCTGTGGTTTAATGAGCACTCCAATTATTGTTCTTCTTTGTGCAGCACTTCACCGAGCTCCTAGATGATCTGTCCCAAGAAGCTTTGCTGGGACAGCTGTTAAGCGACCCGTTCCTGTCCGGGCGTGGAGATGCCATGGACACAGAGGAGGAACTGACCCCTGCATCTCCAGTGCCGCCACACATTCAAGCTGAACACAGTTACTCGCTGTGTGGAGACTCGCGCCCACAGTCGCCCCTTTCCCATCTGCCCGGGGAACCTGGCAGTGATGCTGGTAAGCTTTGGCCAGAATGTGAAACTAGCTTAATTAAGTCTTAAAGTGCCCATATTATGCTCATTTACAAGTTCATAATTTTATTTTTGGGGTCTTTATTTAAATTGAAATGATAAAATTGTGTGAATTAGTAAACGATTGGTTAAAATAAATTGTTTAAAAATATTTCAATTTCAATTATTATTTTTTTTTTTAAATGTAATTATTGTTTAAATTAAATAATTTAAATTAATAAGTTTTAATCCCTATTTCATGTCCATTTATTTAATTTTAGGTTAAGCACACATGTAATAAAATAAAATAAAATAAAATAAAATAAAATAAAATAAAATAAAATAAAATAAAATAAAATAAAATAAAATAAAATAAAATAAAATAAAATAAAATAAAATAATCAGTGTATAACAAATGTGACCCTGGATGACAAAACCAGTCACATGGGTCAATTTGTTTGAAATTTGCTGAATAAATAAGCTTTCCATTGATGTATATGGTTTGTTAGGATAGGACAATATTTGGCTGAGATACAATTATTTGAAAATCTGGAATCTGAGGATGCAAAAAAATCTAAATATTGAGAAAATCGCCTTTAAAGTTGTCCATTTATGTTCGCGATTGTGCTGCTTTCACTCACAAAAATAAATGTTTTATATATTTACGGTAGGATTTCCTATTTCCTATTCCTATTTTGGTACAAAATATCTTCATGGAACATGATCTTTACTTAATATCCTAATGATTTTTGGCATAAAAGAAAAATCAATAATTTTGACCCATACAATGTATTGTTGGCTATTGCCACAAATAAACCCGTGCGACTTGTGACTGGTTTTGTGCTCCAGGGTCACAAATATGCATGGATAAAAAATATATAAATGTGTAGTGTATGAAACCGCACATTTATACATGTGCTTATGTAACCACATGATGAAGTCTTGGCAGGACTGAAATTAGGCATTTCTGTTTGAGAGATGAGCTCCCTTTGGAGTGGACTTTGTGCTTTGTAAATGTGCTGATTGTTTACATGGACAAACAGCTAAACAGCACAGGTCAAATCAAATAAAAGCACAATAGGTGCCTTTTAAATGCAGATCATTTCACATGTAAATGCATCTGTAATTGAACTCCTGTTTTATTAGGTGATTCAGACAATGACGAGTGGCCCATGGAGCAGGAAGATAAAGGGCTGAAGATGGAACCCCTCCTGTGTGACCCACCCGTCCTGCTGCCCACCCTGACCCTCACCCTGACCCCCGAGGGTCCCGCGTCTGAGCCTGTGACTGACACCAGCGACCCCGCCCTGTCTCGGACCCTCCCTCAGGCCGCACAGGTTAAGCCGCTCAGCATGAGCATGACAACACCCATATAGTCAGTGCTTGAATTGACTGAAGTGCTGATTTATGTGTGTTGTTGCAGGTGAAAGAGGGCAGTGAGAGTTTCAACCCTCAGATTAAGCTGGAGCCACACGAGGTCGATCAGTTCTTAAACCTCTCATCCAAAGGTAAAACACCGTTTCAGACATTTTTGTGTTAAGTCACTGAAAATAAAGATCACTGTTAATAGTATCAAGTCCATTATTAATCCAAGATATAATGTACACTGTAAAAAAAAAAACATTTTAATTTAGAAAAATTGTGGAAACTGACAATTACATATTGGCTCAATAAAAGTCCTACATCCAAAAAAACTGTATGTGCATGCGAAATGCGGATTGATTCGCGAGCGGAGCAGGACCAGCCGGGGCTGAAGACCGAAACAAATGTTCCCGAGAGAATACAGACATTCATCGTCACACGTTTCAAGACGTTATGGTGAGTATTGAGCACTGAAATTATTCCCCAAAGTTTTGCTTTAGCACCCTGTAGGAAGTTTAAAAGGCATTTAGCAGTAGCGAGTTCATGCGTTCATTGGTTTCATGATTGTGTTTTCCTGGTTGCCACATAATTATCTGATGGTGTGTCTAAAATACTGTTTGATCGACTTCTGAGATGCCTCTTTCAAGGCTTTTTACCTTTTAAAATCACACACGTCAAGCTTATGATTTTCATATTCATCTGTTTATTTTTTTTATCGCTCGTGTCAGTAGCTTTAAGCAGGATATATTTACATACCACGAAATAAAAGATAAAGCAAAATCTGCATCGACTGACTGCCTCATCCTCATTATTATAATTACGTAACTTCTGTCCTGTCACTTGCCAGATGTGATGCGGGGGAACGTTGTCATTAATGTTAGTTTTTATTTCTATTTGCAGGTTTTTGATTTATGCAGTGCTGCTTTTGAAAGCTTCCTTCACCACATCAAGACATCCTGTTACTTCTGAAGACTTCTTGAATGTATTCAGTGTTTTTCCTTATTTAAAATAAGGTATTTTCACCAAATATCATGTTGGAATTGATTTGTTAATAAAGTGATGTGATAAAATGACAACCCTGTTGTCTGTGTTCTGTACTTTGCTTAATGTATTAATGTTTGTTTTCTTTTGGGACAGTGAGAAATAAAATTGCTACTACAATTGAAGTTATTTAATTGGACCAACAACACAGCATTGGCTCAACATATTATTTCTGATTGAGCCCATATTATCAGACTGTTGCCACAATTTATCAAATTGAATTCACAGAGATTTAATTAGGCCAATTGAAACATTTGAAATTGAATAACATATTGAAACATTTAGATATGACCAGTCTCTAGAAAATTTTGATTTGGACAGGTCTCACATTTTTTAGAGTGTACATGGTCATTATCATAAACTAGGTGATATTTTTCAATAATGACCTGCTGACTGTACATTATCACACACTAGTTTTTGATTTTAGTTTTAAATAAAATACATTCTTTTTAATAACTGAAATTATATACTTACTTGAGAAGAAAGAAAATATGTATTACATGTACTTTCCAAAACAATAAACATGAAATACTGATTTTAGTTTCAAATAATTTAATTGTAATTTAAATTATTTTAGCAATCATTTAATATTTTTTTAAATACTTTGTTAGTTATTTGAAATCTAAAACTCCTGTGTACTTACAGAAAAAATAAATAAATAAAAGGATATGAAATATTGATTTTAGTTTCAAATAATTTTATTTTAATTATTTAAATATTTTAATTTAAATTATTTTATTTTAAGTTATTTGAGAACAATGCTTATTACGTGTGTACTTACAGAAAAACATTTAAATATTTTTAAAATAAAATTAATTTAAAAATAATTTAATTTAAATAATTTAAATATTTAAATTTAAATGATAATTTAATCACGTAATAATTTAAATAGTTTATCTTATTATTTGAATACAAAAAGATATATTACACGTGTGAAACGAGATTTCCGAGTGATACAGGAGACATGACTGTAGCACAGCTATGCAGAAAATTCGTATATTTGCCCACAGAATGCAATGATTGACCAATCAGAATCGATCTGTAATGCTTTTCTCCAGGCCTGGAGTCTCTGCACATGCCGCCCACTCCTCCCAGCTCTCACGGCAGCGACTCTGAGGGAAGTCAGAGCCCTGTACACCCCTGTGCCCCCGCCAGCCCCACACAGACCCCCGCTGTCCTCAAGGTGGCGCCACGAGCCCCTTCTTCCCTCTCCAACTCTCCTCTGCTGACGGCACCCCATGTGAGTACCGCCAAATCTCGTTAATTGTTATATTTTATTAAAGAAGATGGTCAAGCGACCTCCTCTGGCCTCTTCTGACAGAAACTGCAGGGCTCAGGTCCTCTCCTGCTCACTGAGG